>NW_027453763.1:0-16228 GCF_964194025.1 Convolutriloba macropyga | reverse complement strand
TAACACAATCAAAATACAATCTCCGTTGGAAAAAAAAAGTTTTTTACAACATATTTTGACGCCCAACTACGTCAGGCAGCATTTTCAACAAGTCAAAAAGCTAAATACTGCTCAAAACAAATGGTTTAAAATAAAAAAACAATTGATCAGCATCTTGAGATGTTTTGATGTTTCTCGACATTTTACGAAAACCGTCTAAAAGTAAAGCAAGAGGGTTCGCAAAACTTCACAAGAAATTGAAAGCAGTTTCATGAAAACAAAAAAACTGCCTTCAAAAATTTGTCTTACCCCTCATTCCACGACTTTTTTCCCTTCTGTTTTTGGAAAATTACCCGCCGGAAACTCCCTCTGATTTCTTGCACTCGCGGCCTTACCTGCTTTCTTTGATTTTTGTTTTTTTGGGGTACCCATCCGAAATTTCTTCGTTTAGCATTCCGAACCGAACAAGTTTTCTTCGCTTTTCCTTTTTTGGTGACTTTATAAATCTCAAACTACCCAGCTTGATTACAATATCAAACTTTTCCAACTCTTCAAAAGGTAGGTTGTTACAGGTAGGCTGCAGTTAATGATCTGTAAAATATCAGTAAGGGGAATTAGGAACAATTTGGTATAGTTAGCAGCAGGTAGCTAATATTTAGGTGAAGTTTGGGAACTTGTAGGTTCACAGGTACGTATTTAATAGTTAGGTAAATTGGTATGTATAGAAACATCTAAATGATACTGTTTAGTAGCTCTTAGATAAAGATTATAATCAGTTAAAGTCGAATCATTTAAAGAGTTTCAGATATGTTGGGAGTTAGATAGGCCAAAAAATTGATAAAATTTAACAAACAACTTTTCCGCAAGGCAAATGAAGACAGTTTACGGTTTAGACATGGTAGACACTCTGTAGACCGTTAATTCAGAGATATACCAGAGGGAAACAAGCCTTTTTGAAAATCTCAATCAATGTCCCCATAGCTTCAGCACCAAGCCCCCTCAATAGATTAATGAGAAGATGTTGATATACTAATTGAAACAGTCGAAGAGATAAGTGAAAGGCGGCAAAAACTTGAAGAGATAAGTGAAAGGCGGCTCAAAGGCGGACTCATTAAATAAGCCAAAGGGAAGTCACGGGTAATTACTGGAGGGAATTTTAGTCTCAATTTTGAGGCTACAAAAGAGTTACTTGACCTCAATACAGCTCCAATTTTCATTTCTCTGCCAATCAGCTTACCTTATGATTCTAACACCGCTCATTTGTCATTGCTTAACTCACAATCATTTACTTGGCGAAATCCTCAGTGTAATTTCCCTGAAAAAAAATGTGCTGTCATTTGCAAACACGTCAAATACCAACCCAAGTTTTGTATCAAATACTTTAAAGTCTCAGATTTTCAACGGTTAGGAAACAAACAAATCATCAAGAACATTTAAACGTTGAAGGTTTAAACCAGTTATCGACCAGCTCCTTGTCAGTATATTTCCATAAACTGGTTCAGAAGCTGCAGGCAGAAACGTTCAACCCATTGGTTACCCAATGGAGTGGATAAAATGTTATAAAATTTTTGAAACAGCTACCGACAAATCACCCATGTCTTCAATTGAAAAAAAATGTTGCATTTGGGATCTCTCATTTCAGGGGAAACTAATGCACTAGCTAATGGCTACGCTCAATGCTTTTCTCGACCAATTGTTGTATTTCAGCTACCCCAAGATAAAAAATCTGGAGGGTTAAACACAGTACTCCTTGTTCCTTCTATTCATTGTCGGCACGTTTTTTATCCATGATTTTCTTTTACATTATCAGTATGATTATAGCTTTAACGTAATCACCAAAAGCTAATCCGATTTGAAAGGAACCTCTATGTCCTGGAGAAAGAAATTTGTTGAGTGGCTCCTAATTTATGCAAAAGCATGTCAAGAAATACCCCAAATTCCAGCTTTCTACCCTTTCAACGTAATAGTGTTCATGAAAAGCTTGGCAAATTGTCATCACACTCTACTAGAAAAAATTGATAATGCAAATCCAAACCACCAATTCTTCATTAACAGGGAACACATTCAGCTTTAACTTCAAACAAAAGAAATGTTAGTTGTCCAAAAAATGACAATTACCAATACCTCAACAAATGTGTGCAATTCCAAGAACTCAGTTGCCTAACTTGCTTTGAGCACATCATGTAGATCAATGCAATTCGAAAAATGTCTGCCGCTCAAAAGATTGCAAAATGAGTCTACACATTTACAATATACTCAGTTGAAAAGTTGCCCTAATGTGGACAACTCCTTTTTCAAAAAGGTTCCAGACTGGAAAAAAATGAAAACTTGAACATGGAAAACGAGAACAGAGATATTGAAACTTCAGACTCTACAACAAAGTTTGTTGACGGTCATTATCAAATAGGTCTCCTTTGGTAGCAAAATGCATTTTTGCCCCCCCCCTAACAAATGGTTAGCATTAAACCAATTGGATCAACTAGATCAAACGCTTTTCAAATTTCCTCTGTTACGGGAAAAGTACAAGGCTAACTTTACAGGAAGAGTACCAGACTCGAAAAAAATTTGTTGACAAAATTCGTGAATAGAGTTCTCAAAAAGATAATGTCTCTGTTCAACCTCATCAGCCAAGGACAAATGAAAAAAAAAAAAAATCAAAGTTCGTAGAATTGCGAAAACTTCAAGCGTTTTCCATGGCAGTTCCTTGACTCTAACTTACTTAAAGGGACAGAACTGCTCAACAATTTAACTGGGATCACAAACAGGTTTTGTGAGAATGAAATTGCGTTGTGCGAAGACATAGAACAAATGTTCATGCATGTGAATGTCTAAACCATAATCCAACCATACCTACGCCTCCTCTGGTTGCAAAATGGACCAAACATTTTTTGAATGTACACCAGTCATGTATTTGGTGCAACTTTTTCACCTTGCATGGGTTCATTAAGGCTCAGAAGGTCTGCTCTGGGCAAGGAAAAACGTTTCCATCTGGTCAAAAAATCATAGAGTGAACATTTTTAAAATTGACTTTTGTGCTTTTGTCTCAAGTTGAAATAAAGCTACAAAATTGTTCATGAGACTCCAAAGTCTTGCAACAAGGCGAATAGAAACAGTCAAGTAGTTGTTAAAATACTGAATCCTGATATCCAACTGAATTGCGAAACATCAGCAACACAAAACCAAAAGGTTGTTAATCTACTTTGGTTCCCGGAAACTGGCATTTTTGTTATGGAGCGTAAACTGTTCAATTAGATAAAAAATGATGGAAAACGAGTCAGCGTAAACTACTTCGCTTTGTTGCTTTCATTTTAACCCATTGGAAATTATCTCAACTTTTACAGAGGTTTCTGCAGCTCCAAGTGGCAAAGAACTGGGGCTCAAATGGGGACAAACGGTTACAATTTAATGAGAATTCTGAATTCAAAAATCTGAAAAAGAAGTTTCGTTTCTTTCGTGATGTCCATCTTCCTTGCAAAATCTCCAACCAAAGACTTGCTTCATCGATTGAACTACATACGTTCACAGATGCATCAGAGTCGGCATTATCAGAATTCTGTTAAATATACTTATGTGATTGGTAAAGCAAGAAATGTGCCAATAGAGCGGATGACGTTTCCCAATTTGGAACGAAAAGCCGCACTATATGGTTCTAAACTAGCACTCATTTTTTCAAAGATGAAATGCATGTTGGAACTCATAAACAAGATTTTTTGGTTTGATTTCACGACAATTTTATACTGGCTACAAAAATATGAGATTCAAACATGTGAGATTCTTCATTGCTAACACACTAGCCAAGTTCTTGGGATCTTCTTCTGCAGTTCTACAGTTCGAAAAGTTGAAATAAGTGATTGTTCCGCTCACATTCAGCTCCACAAATCGGTGGAAGTTGGGAACGTCTAGTGTTGATATTTAAGTTTTATCTGTATGAGATAATTGGGTCTAGAATCTTTTCAGATGATATATTGTTTTACTTGTCTGTGAGACTGATCTTAATGAAATCTAGACACCTAACTGTTGTTCCGAGGGAAATTAACAAACCTCACCCTCTCACTTCCAACCACTTTATACAAGGAAGAGCGACAGTTAACTACCCTCCTGTTCTTTTTCGAAACGCAAGTTATGGAAATCTGCTAATGAATAAGTTTCCCACTTTAGCAATAAATTTTTTTGTGAATACATCTCAAACCATTCAAGGTGGAACAAAAAAACCATTCAATGTGGAACAAAAATTGGAAAATCTGGGGAAAAATGATTTGGTTTGGTTACTTGAAGACTTCACGTCGCAAGGTCTGTGGCCCCTAGCAAAAGTTATCGAAAAAGCCGGGTTCTGATGGCATATTACGCTCAGTAAAACTGAAAACACAACAAGGTGAGAAAAAAAGACCGTTAATCGTTCTCAGCAAAAGTTAAATAACAAACGATGAGCAATTGTATTCTTTAGTTTTCAATAGAAAAAAGTTAGAAGTTGGATTTAATTGAACGCAGTGAGGATCGTAATTTGAGGATGGTATAACGTTCTTTTACTTTAGCCCGCAGGTAGTCAATACCTTGATGATGATAAGTAACGTGGTTGTGCCTAAGGAACAAATTTACAAATGCATGGAGTGCGTCGAGAATGATAGGGTGTTTTACATCACAGTCAACTTCGACCAACCGTTTGATGCGGCCGGCCGATCGGATTAGACTATTTGCCCAATAAAGGGAGAAAACGGAGCAATAGGGCTACTCCATTTACCGGGCTTGTTTTTGAGGAGATCTTTTCTCTCAGCCGTGAATGACTCTCCATGGACAAGATACTGGAGATGACGCTCGGCTTCTTCAAGCTCCGTGGGGTCTATGATGCTACCATCGGCATTGCGGTAACATTCGTGAGAAGGTAACATGCGGAGTGCGTACGCTGTTATCCGTAGCAGCATCTGATAAGAACTGTACTTATCGAAGGGAATTAGTTGCGGGGGCGGTCCCTTAGTTGATTTGGTTATAGATGAGGCCAATGAAGTAATGGTTTCATTAATTTCCTTGGTTACTATACAAAGTTTGATGTTTTTAACCACTTCGGTGTTTGGTTCAAACGGGAATTCCTTGGTTCTTAAGAATTCTGGACCCCTCACCCAGCTACTGACTGCAAATCTTTAGCGGACATACCACGAGTACCGGCATCTGCTGGGTTATCGCTTGAGGCAACGTGGTTCCATTCGTCAAAACTAAAGTGTTCTAAAATCTCGTATACACAGTTTGCAACAAATATTGGCTGGTTGCTTATGGAGTTAAGCCACTGCAAGACAGTAGTGCCATCGTTCCATATAAAAAATTTGTCAACACGCAAAGTAAGGGCTCGACAGACGTCTTGTTTCAAACGAGCGGCAGCTTGCAGCTCTAGCTTTGGAATTGTCACCACCTTCATAGGTGCTACACGAGCTTTACCCAGGACAAATGCAAGCTATGTTTTTGGCCCATGTGTAGTTACAGGTGTTCAAATTTTCCCGAAAAGTAGCTCCTCGGTATAGTGATTTCGGTAAGTTTGGGTAATTCTACACTCAATTCGAGGAACCTTTAAGCAGTGTCTTCTGGTAATTATTCGTCCCAGTGCTGCCCGCTGACACGCCAGATGTCCTTTAGTAACAATCGAGCACCAAAGATAAATGGTGCCACCTGGCGGGTGGGATCAAATACCTTAGACACTAGGCTCAATACCAAGCGTTGTGTTAAAAACTTAGTTACTGTACTGGAGGTACCCTGACTCACAATTTGAGTATCATTGTTGTGATGCCAATTCAACCGAAGCACGTGCAAAGAATCCTCCTTTGATGGAGCAATTACTTTTGGTTCGGTAGACTGAGGTGACCCCTCAATTCGAACAGCCACATTTGGTACATTGCTTACAAACTTAGTTAGTTTGAGACCACCTAGATGGAGAAGATGCACCAACTCCTTCGATCTTTTGAGAGCCCTCTCAGGTGACTCCAACGAATTCAAGTAATCGTCCATGTAGAAGTTTTCTAGGACGGCCTTGGTTGCTTCCGGTTACTGATTAACATTGTCTCGGGACGTGCGTTGCAATGCATAGTTAGCGCATTTGGGCAAGTCTTTAGCCCCGGATATATGGCGCGTGTATTGATGAACTACAACAATTGTTGTGGGGTCATCCCGCCACAAAAAACGCAGTGATGGCTGGTCACAGTCAGGGACACCCACTTGGAGGAACATACCCTCAATATCTGCGGAAACGGCGAATTGATGTTTGACGGAACCTAAGTAGTGCATGGATTAGGTTTGGGAGCAGGTCGGGGCCAGTGAGCAAAGATTTATTCACAGAAGTATCGCGGAACTTTGCTGCACCATTTAATACCCTACGCACTTTCCCCGGTTTGTTCGGGTTGATTATTGGATGATGCGCTTGCTACCGTACCACTTATTATCCGACCGCTGCTCAACCTTGTGAGCGTCAGGGACTGTTATCAAATAACCTTTTTCCAAGTCTTCACGGATGGTATTAGCATATTTTTCGTTCAATGTTGTGTCTCTCGAGAGCCGCTTTTCGAGAGACTTAAGCTGTACTACTGGCGAAAAATAGTTATTCGGGAGTTGGATGTTGTCATCAGCCTTTAACATACCGACATCGTATCCTTGGCCGTTATGAAAAGTTGATGCTTCAAGTATTTCCTGCGCGCGAGAATCCGCTGAGGATCGTGGGTTTGCATGCTTGAACGCGCCATACGATTCCATATCAAACCAAGACTTAACCTGACAAGCTAATTCATAATCCTGTTCGACATTGGCTTTGAAACACGTTGAGACTAAACTTGAAATTGACGGAAATGGGCCGCTGAAAAAACCAACATATGGGCAAGCGAACATTGAACGGTGAGCACTTTTCGTCGGCTGCAAAGTACTCTAACGGGAGGATGGCGTGGTAGAAATCCTGTCCAAGTATCATCTCAATGTTTCCATAGCTATATCTTACAGGATCTAGGACGGCCTGATGTGGGTAATTTTTTTTGCATGGACTTAACGTCAATGATGTCAGAACCTACATTTAATGTTTCCCTCATATAGGGACGTACAGTGAATGCTTCGAAGTCTTTACATTTAATAGGTGTGACAGTCAATTGAACCACTTTTTGTCGATGAGTTCTTCCGTGTTTATACCCTTGACAGCCAGTTTTAGTGTGGTACCCTGCAAACCGAGTCTAGCCGCGAGACTATCGGACACCCAAGAGTTACTGCACGCGGAATCGCATAAAACCAACGCCGTAGTACTAGTACCAGAAGAACTAGTAAGTTTCAGTTCCGTGACCTGAAGGAGGCCTTTGACATCAGTAACGGAAGACAAAGTGGTTGTTTTGCCTGGTTGCTGTTGACCGGTAGATGGTCTACTAGTACCTGCGTTTGACTTTGAAGTATTGATGTTGTTGTTTGTTGAGGCTTTTTCTGGAAAAGCCCTTTCAGGTCTGTGGAGTAAGGTGTTATGGGAGCTGCTGCAACTATCTTTTCTACATTTACGGTATTTTGCACTGCCTGAACATATGTTTATCACGCAAACAAGAGAAACAGAGCTTTGCCTCAGCCACGACCTCGGCTCTCTATGTTGGAGTCTTTTCCTTAAAGACACGGCATTCTCACAGCCGGTGGCTGCCTTTGCATACAATGCAACTAGAGATTGATGTTGACGGAGAACTCTGCTGGGGCTTAAGATTACTCTTGTGTTGCGTATTTGCAGCAAATGCCTTCGAAGCAACTTTTTATCTTGTTACTGAGTTGTTGGTATCCTCAGTCTTTGCTTTAGTTGCGGTATTCTTCATTAAATTGTGCGCTTCGGCCTTCTCCTTTAACCAGTCGTTGAAATCCAGAAGAGTGAGTTTCACCCAATGTTTTTAGACCGTGAAGAGTGACCACCACTCCATCATATTGGATGGAAGCATCTGTACGGCGGTGTTGAGAAGCGTAGCAATCTTTAAATCTGAATCGTATGACAGCGATTTAAATACCCCGACAAGACTTTAAATGCTCCCCGAATAGATAATGATGTTGTCGCTATTGTGCATCTTCAATGGTGGAAAGCTGTTGAGTTTGTCCAAATGAGCACTTACGACCGCCTGTGGTTGGCCAAATTTACGTTCTAGGGTCCTCAGTGCGTCTTTGTACATTGTGCCGCAGTAAGCGAACTCAACATAGCTGTTTTAGTTTTACCAGTTACGAGAGTCTAAAGGTATGTCAATTTCACATAGTCAGTTAGGGACTGAGAGTCCAGTGCGCTTCTAAATTGACCATACCATTCGTGCCACCGTAGGGGATCCCATTGTACTGGGACAACTTCCATTTGGGTAGCGGGTCATTCCTCTTGCTAGTTAAGGCATCAGTGAATGCCTTAATCAAGCTTGCATTTTCAGATGCTGGCGGTGGAGGCGTGGAATGAGGTGCTCCACTCCAGCACAATGGTATCGGAACAGTATGCTCGTATGTTGAATGCATAACCGGCGTGACAAAAGGTGGTGCGATATTGGTAGTTGTACTAAACGGGTTAACAGGGATACTACAGGTTGCTGCGTGGTTGCTATTAGGATTTTGTTGATTCAATTGACAGATGGGATGGCTGATGGCGGGGTTAGCTGTGCTTGGGGGTAGGTTGGGTTGAACGTTGTTGAAGACAGTTGCGTTATTTGTCGCCTGGTTTAAATTTGGGGGGTTTTTCTGAGGAAAACTCCACAAGTTTAGATCAAGAGTACAGTTCAGGGGAGGTTTCGGTGCGGAAAGGCACGGTACCTGGCGGGCTTGAGGCGATTGGACAATGTTTTGCTGTGGAATGATTGGGACGGGTAGGTAGGTTGTTGTGCTCGCTGGAGTTCGCGACGGAATCACGGGAGGCTGAGGATTAAACAATTGTTGAGGCGGAATTACGTCTGGCAGGTTCAAGGGTGGGTTTAGAGGTAACGGGACATTATGCGGGGAATGGGCAATAGGGACTTGTGTTTGGTGTGGAATGTCACTTTGAGGTGGATTCTGTTGTTATGGAACATGGAACAAGGATGGACAGATGCAATTGACCAGGCACACTGGAGCTTTTTGGACCCAAGAACTTATTTACCTGTGGGTTTGTTGAAACTTCAGGTACGAAAATGGAGTCGTTGGTGCCATAACGGGTGTCCGTTGCATAGGTGGCTGAAGTGTGGGAGTTCGACATTTTGTACGTCGACTGATACTTGGTTAACTGGGCTCACCTTACAACTGCCTGAGGGACTATGTGCCTGCTCGACCCTTTGATCACCGAGTGATTGCTGCAGTTGAGCCTGGAGCAATACCCGATTGCAACTCCTGGCAGTGTGTACTGCGAAAAAATTTCAAGGTGATTCCAGTTACCGGCAACATTACTTGTGGTTTCTGGAGGACTACTAGGGGCAGTATCTTGAACGGGAGCGTCAGCGGTTGCTGAACCAGGACGATAAAAATTAAACTCACTTGCAGCAGTCAATGAGTTGCCTGGTGGAAACAAATTTACCCAATCCTGAACAATTCTCTGACTTCTATCTGATCCCCTATCTTTATACAAAATTAGTTCACTTGAGTGGTGGCTAAACAATGAACGATTATCAATTAATTCGGCCTCATCTAATTTAGCTGCGGCACAACGCTGGCATTGGTCTTCCTCCAGTTTTTGAAGTGCCATCTGCTCCATTTATATTTCAAGCTCCTTTTTTCTCATGTCGATTTCATGTTTTTGTTTATCGAGGCGCATGGCAGCTTGTTCTTGTTTTTCAGCCTCCTTCCGTTTAAGTTTTGTCATGAGGAAGTCAAATTTAAGCTGGCTAGACATTGATGATGCTGTTCAGCGTGAACTTCTCTTAGACTGCCCCTGAGGGTTAACGCCCTCGCATACAGTTTCTTAGTCAGCAACTGAGTCAATATAGTTTCTAGCCGCAAGCAAGAATTTATCATTGTTCTTAACTACATCATCCAACCATTGCTCAAGGACAGCGTAAATTGAATCTGGGTTCTCCGCTTTACTGGCCAAATCAAATAGTTCTTCATTCTACTGCACCAGTTTACTGAAAACATCCTTCAACTTAGAAACCAGGCGTTCAATTTTAACCCTCCTGTCTTTACGATCTATGGCATCTGTGATCTCCTTATGGATGAAGCGTAACTCAGATTCTAGATTAGATCTTGCATTAAAAACCTTTTTCAATTTCTTTTGCTGTTCAACCATGATATTTAAATGGCTAATTTTTCAATGCAATGAAAGTAACTTCCAAACAAAGACGTGGAGTGTGGGTTATACCGAAACTAAATGACGACGACTTGATAATCAAGACGCCGAAGAGCAGAAAAGAAGTAACCGAGTAATGATTTGCTCGGGGGAAGTAAGTAGCAACAGTGAGAGAGCGTCTAACTTGCTTTTAAGCAACGTGAGACTAAACAGAAAGACAGGCAAACGGCGCCAGAGGACCGGGTGGACGAAGCACGACAAAACGGGAAACGAAACGGACGGGGTGGGAAGGACGGGCAAACGGCGCGCAACGCAACATGAAACGGAGCGCAACTGGCAAAAACGCGGGTAGGAAACGGGCGATGCAAGGAACGGGACGGAAACGCGGAACGAGCGACGCACGAAAAAACGGGAAACGAGTCGGACAGGACGGAGCCGTTGAGCGAGTAGCACGCAACGAAACGGAAAGACGGGAAGGAACGGGCGGAAGCCGATTAAGCAGCGAGCGGGGACGTCGGTAAGTACTATGCTAGCAGACAATGGCAAAAATCTCAGCCAGACAAACTAGCCGTAACTTCTGAATAAACTTAAGTCACACCCTAGGAAGGAGGGAGATGCTACTGCAAGAGACAAGCTAGCACAAGTCATTATGGGGCTTAACATTTGAAAATAACAACCTAAATTATGGCAAACAGTAATATACTAAATGGATGAAAAGAGCAAAAAGTGTACTAGCCGTAACTTCAGAATAAACTTAGGTCACACCCTAGAAATATTCAAACCTGAACAACCGATCAGCATACCAACAATATTAAACAAACTACAGCAAAAGTTAAGTAATACGCAGCGTTTTTGTATTCTATGAAAGCTGGAAAAGTTAAGAAACAATCTAGCCGTAACTCAAGTTTGAACTTAAGTCACACCCTAGAAGGCAGAAACCCAAACCAACTAACAATCATACAGTTACACGCAAACATACAGCAGCAAAAACTAATATACTACAACAGGGTTGCTAGTAAATTAGTAAATTTGAAAAATCCAGGAATCAACTAGCCGTAACTCTAGAACAAAAATAAGCCACACCCTAGAAAGTAACAAGACCAAAGCAACCAACCAGCATACTAGCTTAATCAACTTACTGCAACAAAACACAATATCCTTCATCATATATGACAACATACTACATCGAAATCCGGAAAGTTAGACAGAGAAAAAGAAAAGCAAAATTTTGGGAGAACGATGTTATTGAAAAAACAGGAAAAATTGAAGAGCGAAAGGGCAAAAGGGACGCGTACGACACAGTACATAAACGAGCGACGAGAAAAAATAATGGAGTTCGATAATTTTTTGCAGGCCGGAATTTGTGAATATTTTTTCACAGATTTTCTGTGTGTATTGAGTTTCAATCATTTGACGAGCTTTCAAGTTGCAAAATCAAAATTTTGACAAACTTATCAAAACTTTATGCTTTTGTCCAATTGTTTCAAGTTTTGGCCATTTTTTTGCAAATTCCTGATTACGGAACGGTAATACAGTAAACTGGACGGTTTTAAGCTCTAAATAATCACGGTTTATCAATTTTCGTAATTGGTTTTCTAGATTTTTTCGAATTGCTCCAAAATTGACCAAAAATTTTGAAAATTGAACATTTTGGCACTATATTCTCTTATCTTTTTTCATACCTGAGGTTATTTTTTGTTATACAAACCCTAGTCGGTGAATTTTTCAGAAATTCTTGATTTTCGACCAAAATTTTTTAAAATCGATGTTTTTACGTCCCAATTTTTATTCTGGGGCGATTAATGGTGACCAGGAAACCCGATGAAACTCCCTTGTAATATTAACTTTTATAGGAATATGGAAATTGCCGTCAAACTTAGCTCAAAATCAATCTAAGTCTTGCAAAAATAGCAAAAAATTCAATCAGTCTTACAGTTTTTGAAGTTATTGAAGTTTTGTATCACCAATTTGTATTTTGGGTGGTTGCCAATCTCTTGCTACCATGCTAAGTTTTTACATCGTGAGATTGCCCGTTTGTCCGCAATTTCCAAATCCTTCTGAAGTTTTTTGTGTGTGTGAAGTTTTGTGTGATAATATGTGGGCCGACCTGTTCTTAGAAATTCGTTGATTTTAGGCTCCCCATTACTAGCACTATCTGCCACACTATTCACGGCTGCCTACTCTTTTCCGGCAGTCTTTACAATGGGTGCTCGGTTTACAATTTCAGTTGCGCAATGAGGAATGACTGTTCAGAAATTGAGTATCCTCCAATCTTTCTGCTTTACGTTGTAGTTATGACGATGTAGACTGCTGCTTGAGGTAGGATGTTGAGTGGGAAATGTATTTGCCGAGGACTGCAAAGCGACTTCGGACACGAATTCGCTTTGGACACGGGTTATTCGGGTTCATCAGCGGGGTCTCCAGTCGGGTTCTCCAGTAGGGTTTGACTCGTAACCGTAAAAGAGCGTTGTCCCTCGAGCCTCTTCAAGCGTTCTCTTCTTCTCAGATTGTGACTGACAATCAGACAAGGGACATAATTTGACAAGGTTCTTTTCAAAACGGTGACTCGAAATGTCGCGGCACCAAATGCAAATGTGTAAAACTACTCTTTCAAATCGATTCAATTCACTCACAACGATATAGTCAGTCTATTAAACAAACAATATAAAGCAACATGTAAGACAACGTATTAAGTTATAGTACAATCATAGCAACAAGTGGTTATTTAGACGGCAAGGTTTTTTGATGCTTTTTTACAGGTTTTTTGTCTGATGTTATTGACTTCAGAATCTGTTCATATTTGAGTAACAATCGTCTAAAGAACCTAAAAATAATAAGCCGAAAACCGCCTTATTCGATACATCATGGTAATTTTTACTTAAAACAAGGAGGCTCGGTAATGTGCGTACGCACATAAGGTTCCGACCCCGGTCATCCACATTTCTGAGTTAATTGGCTACCAAATGATGAAGAGTTAGCAAACCTTCCACAACATACATATCGTTCAATAAACAACGAATGGAATACAATCGTGAACTGCTTTTTCACCCCTTTTCATTTAATCCCCTATCATTTAACCCCAATTTATTCACCCCTGTATCAGTTAAAGCCTCTCTGCTTTAACCCGTCTATCATTTCACCTCAATTTTAATCTTTCTATAAAATAATTATTATTAAATTAGCAATATAATCATTTGGCCATGCCTCGGGGGCCATGGCCATGACTCAGCGGCCCGTGGTATTTGATAAGAAAGTATCAGAACCGAACGTGGAATTTGTTTATCCACTTAATCATGTCAAAACATGCTTTAATGTCGACTGCTAATTGGCGGGATGAAACGAAAGAGGGGTGAAATGATAGAGGGGTTAAATGATAGAGCGGTGAATAAATCCAGGTTAAAAGATAGGGGGTTAAATGAATAGGGGTGACAAAAGTCGAAGTGATTATAAAAATGCCTCCCTAGAGGGCCGATGAACGTCGTTGAAAATAGGACTGCTAGAAATGACAATAAAAAATATCAAACAGGGAACACTAATTAGGACCAAAACTCGATGGCTCTAATAAATAAAGTCATAAAGTCAATTTTGCATCAGATAAAACCGAAACAAAATAAATAAACCTATACTTCAGTAGAAAAAATTTGAGACCTGTCCTCACTGCAACTGGTTAACAAGTTGATAAAAAAGAACAAAGAGGTGCGAAATTCAAAAATACGTTTTCTTTTTTGAAAACAATTATTTTTACCGTTATTAATGTCATTAGATATCAACTGAAATCCCAAAAACGTACATTTTTATATCCATAGGAAGCAATTGAGACATGTCATTATCCAATGTTCAATTGCGCAAAATTTCAAAGCCAATGGAACCTACAATCATTGTTATAAATTAAAAAGAAAACAAAAATCCAATAAATGTATAAAAAATCTCAATTATTTTGTTAAATCTTTCAGTAACAGTAGTAACAAAGCCGAGAAACAAATGTTTGAAGCTAAAATTGTTATATAGATCAAATTTTAGTTCACTGGAAACGGGTTGTGACCCGTGTTTACAGAGACTGAGCTGCAAATTGACCAAAAAACTATTTAAAAAAAATGACGAAGCTCAAAAAGTGAAATATATTTTTTGAAAAAAAAAATTTTAAAAATCATAACAGACTTAAAATTTCAACAGACAGCAATGGATTAATTAGCAATACCTCAGGAAGCCAATTGGGCCGGTTAATAATGAGACTAAGTCACGACCCCACAAAATAACAACAAATGTATAAAGAAGCCAATACTTCAAACGATTTTACGAGATCACACTATTCAAGGCACTTTAATTATAAAATGGCACCCGTAAGAACTGTAAATTGTCACTTTTTCTTCAATTTAACATCAGCGAGCCTTCTTAATAAAAGGACGACTAAGAGGAGATGACAAAAAAAAAGAAACCCAATTTTAGAGTATAGAAGCCTCGAAAATTTTGTGAATATATTGGTCGAAGCAATAGATCACAACGTATAACCAAGCACAAAAAATGTATGAATCAACGAAAGAATGTGACACTTCTAATTATTGAGATCGAGTTACATGGTTAAGTAAATGAAACCAAAGGGATACATTAAAAAAGTTCTTAGTTCAGTTTTAAAGTCATTAAAACAAACTTTTATAAACTGAAATTTTTAACTAGGTTGAGTAACATGTCCTGGGGAAGCAATTGAGACCTATTGTTATCAGGTTATATGGCGTACACCAACAGAAAACGACAAAAATAGGCAAAAACAAAAAATTTCCACTTTAATTGTGCGAGATAACTGTGTCGCTGCCAAAAAAGCATAAACTATATAACTGAAACAATTAACATATGCAAATACGCTTTTTTTCAACGCTGCGCGATTTACCTACTATGCTTTCTTTGAACTGGTCTTGTCAGTAATATGATAATTTAACAAGGAAACAAAATGAACTCATAAAATATAAAATTATGCCCAAAAATTAAAAAAAAATAAAGAAAACGCGTAGTATAAAGAGACAGAGACCATTAGTTAAACATAGGAACATCACAAACACTTATTTATAACCCACAGGAAATCGGTTTCTTTTTGTGCGCCAAGTTGAGAGAAATAAGATATAGATAGTGGCAAAGGTCAAAAATTAACCGATATTTTCTTATAACAGTTATATTCAAAGTCAAAACAGACATTAGATAACAACTGAAAGAATTGTCTAGATTGATTTAAACAACCTAAGAAATGATTGGATCTTTGACTGAGGACAAAAAGTCATTTAACTGCAAAAGAGATAACAATTGAAAGTAAAAATCAAGAGTAACATGAAAATTTTTTTACGAAAACAATTGGTCAGAGCCACAAAAACCATGAAATTATTCTCAAACCAAGCTATAATCTCGTTGGGTCTTGTTGTTTGTGAAGGATATCTGTCACTCATTTCGCCCTGTTTTGAATTTGTTGTAATAGCCAAAAAGCTTTGACAAAAAGTTGCGCGACATTAAAATCTTAAAAATTTATTCTCGTGAGCATCCCTGGCGAGATTAAGATCATCCCAGATGTTACTACGCGTCCAACGAAAAACTCTTTTTTTCAAATGGTTGCGAAATAGATCAATTTTTGAACAAAATTTTTCAGTTTGTTAAAAATAAAAACGCATTTTTTATAGTTATCGAGTTTTAATTTGCAAGAAACTGGCAAAATATTAATTCCAGAAGACTCTCAAAACCAGCAGTTGTAGAACTAGCTTGTTTGTCAGCTTAAAAAGAATATTGCAGCTGTTTCAAGCTATCTATTTTCAGCAAATTTGCGATAAGTATGCTAAAAAAAAGCAAATTCGGTCCCGAAAAAAATCGAATTTTGAAAAGTTTTTCTAAAATTCTAGTCAAAAAACTCAGATCAAAGAACTCAGCAAATCTCCTCTATCTATAGACATAACATCAATAAGACTATAGCAAAAACTTTGAAGAAATTTTAACAAAATTGACGAAAATTAGGTCAAAAATACCGAAAATGTGAATAAAAAGAGATGAATTACGTCAAATATTCAC
>NW_027453761.1:7500-39555 GCF_964194025.1 Convolutriloba macropyga | reverse complement strand
CTATTTTTTTTTTACAGTTTTAGCATATTGTTTATCTGTGCGAATTTGCATTGCCTTATCAGTTTCGACCAGCAACTTGCCAATTCCTACAAAGAAAGGAATTCACAAGATGAAGGAATTTCTTGTAAACGCCTTGTTAAATGACATTGTAACTTATAAGAGCCTTGTAGGATGAATGGTTAATGAATAACAACTTGTAAGAACTTATCTGTCAACTAGTTATCTTGTTTGGCGATGATTATTGAAAAAAGCGACAAGATGCTTCGGGTTAGAAGCACTTCCGTTCATTTAAGTTAAATATCGAATCTAGAGTTAAACCAATTCTTACCAATCAACAGATTGACTTAAGACTTTGAATTTGTTAAAAATCCGGCTTCCAATTACATTTTTATTTTACTGTATAATTTGAAATAGCAGAAGAAACTTTAAAATTAAATTGCGATAAACCATCATCTTCAAAGCGTTTATCTTGTCAAGACAATTTCAGACAAAGCCGTCTGCCGAGCTTTCTGCCTTTCAATTGGTAAAAGTACTACAGTATTTTAAAATGCAACAGAAATCCAGCAAGCTGCTGATTGCATGAAAAAAAAAATGAAATAATAAAATGTAAAAATAGGCAACTGCTAAAAAGGTTAAATACAAAGAAGCTCAAACTTAAGATGTGATTTAAAGATGTGATCAAACTTAAGATGAAAGCAAAAAAGTGATTTTGCTTTGAAACAGTAAATGCAGTTGCCTCAGCTAGGGAAATAACAAATGCTATAAAGAACTTTGATTTTCAATTTAACTTTTTTTTGTAAAACTATTTCTCCAGGCACGGTACGCTTACTTGTCTTTATTTGGCGTAACATAAAGACCGTGCTCTGGTAAAAAAAAACATTGTGAGCAACGTTCGACCAGAACGTCTTTGCACGAAATTTTCAACTTAACCATCCGACTTGCAAACCAACCAGCCTTGCATTCGTACAAGTTAAGCTTTCAAGTTGCAAGTTCAACCTCTAAGTTGTGAATTCTTACAATTTTACCATATTTTTCAAAAAAATTTGAATAATAAGAAACCTTTCTAAAATTTGAAATGCCCGACAGATAATTAAGAAAGTAACAATTAAATTTTTCTGTTTCTTTTTTCTTTTTATTAGTTAGTAGAAGCCTTTAGAAAAAAAAACCCACTTGAACACTTGAAATTTTTCTCTCTTGAATAGTATGTTTATATTTCCGTGATTCAATGAATTTTATGTTTATATTTCTTGATTATTATGTTTATATTTCCGTGATTTATAGTAATCATTGGCAGTCTAGTGAATGAAAATTCAAAATATCTTGGCAAAGATCTTATAAAGGTTTTTAATATGAAAGCGTCAAAAATTGTACAATTTTGCAAGTTCATCACATGTTTTTCAACAAATTAGGTTTGTTTAGAAAACAATGATAATAATAATAGATGCCAAGTTTTATCATGAAAATGTCATTCAAAAAAATTTTACCAAGCCGCCCCAATCTTTTTACAAAATCATGGCAGTCATTTTGCATATCTTGGCAAGTTTTTTTCTGAGGGAATTCTGTAAGCATCTAAACTGAAGTGTTGTGAACAATTAAAATTGATTATATACTTCTGACTCAGAATTCAGTGACATCTTTAGAGTTTAAATGAGTTCTCTCGTTTTTGATCGTTTTTGATCTTCAAAAACATAAATATCTCTTTATTAACTTACATGTTCTACTGCGTCGAAAGTAATTGTGCTCTCGGAATGCGAAATGGATCCCATTTTTTTAACCCTCAAGCCAAACTTCAGCTGCAGAGGATCCTCTATCGCGGGAGGCAGCAGTCGCTGTCTCGCGTCCAAATCTTTCATTTGGGCGTAGAGAGATTGACAGTTCCATATAAACAGAAATAGCCATGTTCCTGGTACAAATAAATTCATAACAGCCGACTATCGATGTAGTCTGTGAACAAATTGCAAAATTACCGGAAATATGGCTGCAAATAATGGCAATAACTGCAAATAACTGCAATAACTGCAAATAATTGCGGTTATATACTATTTATTGTTGATTTGTAATTTGTTTCTCTGAATTTTTTAGATGCCAAACCGATTAGTTATGTTTTAAATTAAATTCGAGATGGAGTTGGCGCGAGAGGTAATTGTTTTCGTCTGAAATGATCACCGCTATTTTCATTGCGGCTTCCTTTTTGTCTGCAAAATTTTTGTGTGGAGTTTTTCATTCCAAAATTGTATGTGGAATCATAATAATATTGAATTATTGAGAATTTCGGAGAGAAAACTTATTCCAGATGCCTCAATGGTGAAAATTTTTGTGCGTTTCCCATTATAACTCCCAATTCCCCACACGAAATTACAGCCGTTTATTATGGTATATCTAGGTTAAAGGGAGTGATGTTTATATTAGGTTTTGATGTTTATATGACTACTATAAGCTACCATGAAAATAAAAGCTAATAACTTTGAACTTCCTGTCACAACTGGGCAATATTAGTGTCATAGAAGTCGTAAAATTTGTATGCTCTCATGATTACCCTCTGATACAAATCAAACGATAAAAGACATTTTTTGAAAATTTATAAAATCTTTTCTGTTTGTGGTGCCCCCCCCCCCCCACCCTGCCAGTACGATGTACATCCCGGACCTTGCTCACAGTGAGTTTCAGCGCTGTACCATTGACTCTCAATTGTAACCATTAGTGAACCAGTCAAATAGAAGTGTAAATACTTCTGCCAGTCTGCCCAGAGTCAATTAAGAAACATCGCAGTCTGTCCCTTTTCTTCGCAGCCTAATTTACATCATTGGTGAACACTGCAAAGAACGTTTCACATCATCAGACTGTACATACAACGAACATAGCAAGTTTTGAAAATTTCAAATAGCTGATATCATGCTTAAAACTTTTAATATGGCGATACCCACAAAAGCTATTCTAGCTCGAACTATACCATATATTGGTGCAATTACATCTGTGCGGTGGAAGCGGAGTTTGGAGGTGGAGGCGGGAGTCGGAGGAGGAGGCGGGGGTCGGAGGCGGAGGCGGGGGTCGGATGCAGAGGCGGGGGTCGGAGGCGGAGGCGGGGGTCGGAGGTGAAGGCGGAGGCGGAGTTTGATGTGCGAGTCAGAATTAGTTGTGGTGAATTAGTAGTAGTAGTAGTAGTAGTAGTAGTAGTAGTAGTAGTAGTAGTAGTAGTAGTAGTAGTAGTAGTAGTAGTAGTAGTAGTAGTAGCAGTAGTAGTAGTAGTAGTAGTAGTAGTAGTAGTAGTAGTAGTAGTAGTAGTAGTAGTAGTAGTATGGCGTTTCAATTGGATATTAGCTTTTGTTTCATAGACTTTCGAGCGGCATTCGATTCTGTCGATCGTGAGCAGATGTACCAGATAATGAAACACTATGGTCTTCCGCAAAAAGTGATAAACATCATAAGAAACAGCTATGATGGATTCAAATGTCGAGTCAAAGCCGAAGGTGAGAAAGGACGCTTATTTGATGTCAGAACGGGCGTTAGGCAGGGTGATGTGTGGTCCCCAATCCTATTCGGCCTTGTCATCAACTACATTTTGGCTAACTCGGTGCATGGAGGATTAGACATTGGGAGATTGGTGGCTGACTTAGATTTTGCTGATGATGTTGCTCTCGTGGGGGTCTCAGACAGTGAGGTGCAAGAAAACCTACATCGAATCGAGGCCCTTGCGGAAGCCGCTGGTCTGAAGATTAATGTGGCCAAAACAAAGAATATGGGCGTAAAATGCGACAGCCAAAATGTTGTTGCAGTGCCTAGTATCCAACAGACCGTGGAGATACTCACTGGAACACATAAAGGCAAACTAGGACTCCTGGCAGAGACATCTAGCCAGTCACGACTAACCATCAGCACGGAGGTGCTGCTTGGAACGAAAAAGAAAGCGGGCTGGTTCGAAATACAAGATGGCCGGAAGCTAAGATTGAAAAGCTTAGCGGAGGCTAAGCCAGCGTTGGTAGCTTCACAACAACAATCTGCGGTAGCAGATTCAGAGTCGCTAGAAAATGAGAGTCGGTCAGTGGTGGCTGACCAAGAGTCTTTTAGAGTGTCAGCGGCAATTCAGTACAGTTACCGGACGCAAAGTGCACCAAACAAGATTCTGCAAAGCCGGTTTGTCAAAGAATGTCGTCGACAAGTCAAAGTTCGAGCAACTAGAGGCGAGCCTTACCTGTGACAAGTGTGAAATAAAGTTCAACACAGTCAATGGCCGAAAAGTTCACCAATCGAGATACTGTGGCAAACCTAAAGCAGTTGCCACACGCGTGTTTTCCTGCAAAGTACAAGATGTTCTGGGAAACGAGTTTGAAAACATAGAAGCGTTCAAGTATCTCGGATCATATGTCAGCCTCAATCATGGAGACCTGCAGGAAGTCAATTGCAAACTTGCAGAAGATAGACAACGGTTTGCTAACTTCCAAAATCTCTGGAAGAGCAAGCAGCTCAGCGTGCACCTCAAGTGCAATTTGTACAAAGCACTCGTTTTATCAGCCGTGCTGTACAGCTCAGAGACTTGGACTCTTTCGGAATTAATGGAGAGAAAACTTGAGAGTTTCCACTGTGGTTGTCTTCGGAGTATTCTACGTGTGTCATATCTGGAGAAAGCAACGAACGAAGAAATTATGTCAAGATCACGAATGCGCCAACTATTCACGATGATCATGCTCAAACGGATAAAATGGTACGGACACATCCAGAGAATGGAACCAGGAAGATTAGCCCGCAGTGCCTTCGATTGGGACCCGCCCGATCAATACGTCCATGCTAGACGCGCTCCTGGGGGGCAACGGAAAACGTGGATGAGTCAAATCGAAGGAGACTGTGTACGAAACAAAGTATCGTTCACCAGATTGCAGGAGAAAGCAGCAACCGGGTCAAAGAATGCCTTCAACAATTTCGTCGTACAGCACTTCACAGAATAACCAAACAAATAATTCTTCTTGTTTTGTTTGTATTTGTTGCCAACCGTGCCTTTATTTCATATTTGGAATTAAAGTGTTGAAACAGTAGTAGTAGTAGTAGTAGTAGTAGTAGTAGTAGTAGTAGTAGTAGTAGTAGTAGTAGTAGTAGTAGTAGTAGTAGTAGTAGTAGTAGTAGTAGTAGTAGTAGTAGTAGTAGTAGTAGTAGTAGTAGTAGCAGTAGTAGTAGTAGTAGTAGTAGTAGTAGTAGTAGTAGTAGTAGTAGAAGTAGTAGTAGTAGTAGTAGTAGTAGTAGTAGTAGTAGTAGTAGTAGTAGTAGTAGTAGTAGTAGTAGTAGTAGTAGTAGTAGTAGTAATAGTAGTAGTAGTAGTAGTAGTAGTAGTAGTAGTAGTAGTAGTGGGGGACAAAATCCAACCTCACCTCCACGTGGTGTCCCCTGGGGGTAGGTCATGTGCTGCGGCTCTCCGCTCACATGGTCGAGCTAACGAGGCACTGGTCTTCTAGTTTGTGGCGCAACTAGTCGTATCTCAGCCTTCAAACACCAAAGCAATGAGTACATTCAACCATGGCCCCGAGTCCCGGGTAAGGGGTGCTAAGAATCTCCCGAGGAACCAACTCAGAATTGCAACTTTAAACGTCAGAACACTGACCCAAGCCGGATCTTTTGAGGCTTTGAAAATGGATCTGGCGCAATACAAGTTGGATATTCTGGGAGTGCAGGAGACGAGATTGCAGGAGCAAGAAATTGATCTCGGAGACCACAAGCTCTACCTGTCTGACTCGTGGTTGTCTGGTGTAAAGTCGAGACAAGGAGGAGTGGGCGTTGCTGTAAAGAAGTCATTGATAAACAGCATCGTAGAACAAGTGGCTCTAAGTGAACGTATTTGCTACGTCAAGTTCGCGGCTCGGAGGAGAGCCAATCTAGCTGTCGTTGTCTGCTACGCACCTACGAATGAAGCTAGTCTCCAAGAGAAGGATTTGTTTTGGAGTCAACTTTCAGACCTAGTTTCCAGCTTCAAACATAGGGAGCGTATTTGTGTCATCGGTGACCTCAATGCAGAGCCTGGACACCAGTTGAATGACATCATGAGCTGCAGAGGCCCGTTTGGAATGGGTAAAAAAATGAAAACTCGGAAAAGTTGTTATCATTTTGCACTTCACACAAATTGCTCGTAGGTGGTACATGGTTCCAGCATCGACAAGTGCATCGGTACACCTACAACCCTCCCGATCCGAGTTGTCGAAAAAAGATGCTGGATCACATTCTGTTTGCAGAGAGATACAGAGGATGTCTGATGAATGTGAGGACCAGAAGAGGGAAAACCACAATTACCGATCATGAACTGGTCATTGCGGAAGTATCTATGAAACTTTTGTCTAAAAAGCCATGTTTCACGCCCAGAATCAGTTCTGCAAAGCTGCAAGATGAAACAACATGTGACTTATTCACGCAGGAGGTCAAGTTACATCTTGATAAGAGCGGCGATTTCGAGAATACAGAGCAGTCTTGGGACAATTTTCGAAAAGCCCTGAACCAAGCAGCAGTTAAATGCCTCCTTCCGGACAAGCGAGTGAACAAACCTTGGATTTCTCCAGATTCTCTGGAACTTATCCGGAAACGAGCTGATCTACAGTTGAAGAAACACAGCAGCGCGGTGGCGTTGTTAGAGTTCACAAACTGCTGTAAGGAAGTCAGAAAAGCTCTACGTGCAGACAAACGGGCATGTCTTGAACGCAAAGGCCAAGAAGTGCAGAGCTTTGCGGACAGAGGCAACTTGAAGGAGGTTTTTGGGGCATCACAGCAGATTTGCCGAAACTGGAGTCCCCAGTTGACCAAATTAGTTTCAAGCACTGGCGTCAACTTACGGACGAAAGAGGAACAACTTGAACGCTGGACGGAACATTTTAGTCAACTCCTGAATCCCTCAACATCCAGTTGCAGTACGAGATTGGATCCCGATTCAGTGGATCGCGTCTTAAGGGAAGAGCAGTGCGGCTTCAGAAAAAGCAGAGGATGCGCCGATCAACTCTTTGCCCTGCGTCAAATAATAGAGAAATCAATGGCGTTTCAATTGGATATTAGCTTTTGTTTCATAGACTTTCGAGCGGCATTCGATTCTGTCGATCGTGAGCAGATGTACCATTTAATGAAACACTATGGTCTTCCGCAAAAAGTGATAAACATCATAAGAAACAGCTATGATGGATTCAAATGTCGAGTCAAAGCCGAAGGTGAGAAAAGACGCTTATTTGATGTCAGAACGGGCGTTAGGCAGGGTGATGTGTGGTCCCCAATCCCCTTCGGCCTTGTCATCAACTACATTTTGGCTAACTCGGTGCATGGAGGATTAGACATTGGGAGATTGGTGGCTGACTTAGATTTTGCTGATGATGTTGCTCTCGTGGGGGTCTCAGACAGTGAGATGCAAGAAAACCTACATCGAATCGAGGCCCTTGCGGAAGCCGCTGGTCTGAAGATTAATGTGGCCAAAACAAAGAATATGGGCGTAAATTGCGACAGCCAAAATGTTGTTGCAGTGCCTAGTATCCAACAGAACGTGGAGATACTCACTGGAACACATAAAGGCAAACTAGGACTCCTGGCAGAGACATCTAGCCAGTCACGACTAACCATCAGCACGGAGGTGCTGCTTGGAACGAAAAAGAAAGCGGGATGGTTCGAAATACAAGAGCGGAGGCTAAGCCAGCGTTGGTAGCTTCACAACAACAATCTGCGGTAGCAGATTCAGAGTCGCTAGAAAATGAGAGTCGGTCAGTGGTGGCTGACCAAGAGTCTTTAAGATGTCAGAATTGTCAGCGGCAATTCAGTACAGTTACCGGACGCAAAGTGCACCAAACAAGATTCTGCAAAGCCGGTTTGTCAAAGAATGTCGTCGACAAGTCAAAGTTCGAGCAACTAGAGGCGAGCCTTACCTGTGACAAGTGTGAAAGAAAGTTCAAAACAGTCAATGGCCGAAAAGTTCACCAATCGAGATACTGTGGCAAACCTAAAGCAGTTGCCACACGCGTGTTTTCCTGCAAAGTACAAGATGTTCTGGGAAACGAGTTTGAAAACATAGAAGCGTTCAAGTATCTCGGATCATATGTCAGCCTCAATCATGGAGACCTGCAGGAAGTCAATTGCAAACTTGCAGAAGATAGACAACGGTTTGCTAACTTCCAAAATCTCTGGAAGAGCAAGCAGCTCAGCGTGCACCTCAAGTGCAATTTGTACAAAGCACTCGTTTTATCAGCCGTGCTGTACAGCTCAGAGACTTGGACTCTTTCGAAATTAATGGAGAGAAAACTTGAGAGTTTCCACTGTGGTTGTCTTCGGAGAATTCTACGTGTGTCATATCTGGAGAAAGCAACGAACGAAGAAATTATGTCAAGATCACGAATGCGCCAACTATTCACGATGATCATGCTCAAACGGATAAAATGGTACGGACACATCCAGAGAATGGAACCAGGAAGATTAGCCCGCAGTGCCTTCGATTGGGACCCGCCCGATCAATACGTCCATGCTAGACGCGCTCCTGGGGGGCAACGGAAAACGTGGATGAGTCAAATCGAAGGAGACTGTGTACGAAACAAAGTATCGTTCACCAGATTGCAGGAGAAAGCAGCAACCGGGTCAAAGAATGCCTTCAACAATTTCGTCGTACAGCACTTCACAGAATAACCAAACAAATAACTCTTCTTGTTTTGTTTGTATTTTTTGCCAACCGTGCCTTTATTTCATATTTGGAATTAAAGTGTTGAAACAGTAGTAGTAGTAGTAGTAGTAGTAGTAGTAGTAGTAGTAGTAGTAGTAGTAGTAGTAGTAGTAGCAGTAGTAGTAGTAGTAGTAGTAGTAGTAGTAGTAGTAGTAGTAGTAGTAGTAGTAGTAGTAGTAGTAGTAGTAGTAGTAGTAGTAGTAGTAGTAGTAGCAGTAGTAGTAGTAGTAGTAGTAGTAGTAGTAGTACAAGCTTCGGGCTTCGCCCTAGGGGTGTCAATCCCAGTGTTTGTTTATCAGTCTATTTCAGTTTATCTTTTTCCAGTGTCAGAATAGTAGACTCAATGATTATCATATGTTGTGTTTTTCAGATTGATTGAAAGTTGTTTTTTTTTACTCTTGTGAATTGTGTGCGTGGAAAGTTAGTAGTTTGTTGTTTATCATGGATGTGAAAGTGAAGCCGGAAATTGTGTCAGTGAAGTCAGAAAATGTGTCAGTGAAGTTGGAGAATGAGTCAGTAAGCGGAAACGTAAATGTAAAGTTGTTAATTCATGGGTCGGTTGTGCAAGCAGTTGAAAGGGCGCCAAACCTACTCGCTCTTGTAGACACCTCGACTGGGTTTTCAACTTTCAATTTAGCTTTCATTTTAACTTTCATTTCCCCGCGCGTTTTGAGAGAGAGAGAGAGTGAGAGAGAGAGAGAGAGAGAGAGAGAGAGAGAGAGAGAGAGATAATTTCGACGTGTAAACAAACTGCTCAGATAGAGGACATGCGGTAAATAAAGCTGCGCATATAGAGGACATGCGGTAATTAAAGCTGCTCAGATTGAAATCATGCGGTAGTTTGCTATGCTCAGATGAAAGGCAGAAAATAAGTGCAGACTGCCCAGACGGATGAGTCATTTTAAGTTTTCCAGCCAGACTGTAAAAAGAAAAATGTGACATGAACAGATTCATGCTCAGCGCAAAAATTCAGCATGTTTTTTTTCATGGTTCAGCTCTGAAATGCTATGACAGATAGGTCCGGGATCCCCCAGCAACAGTGAACGTGTCATTACATAGTAAACCATACGCAAAAAAATGACATGTGCATCTGGAGGTGCAAATAATATGCACCCACTAAGACGGGGGACGAACGGATAAAATTCGTATTTTTTTCACTAAGATCGATTATCCGTTTATTATGTGAACATTTGTATCTGATTTAACTTCATATCATTACGTAGCTATATCCGAAAAAGTCAATTTCAATTAAGTCTGCGTTTTGTGAAAATGAAACCGTTTTGAGCATTAATTAGTCTTAAACTTTTTAGTCCAAATTTTATTAGTTATGACTTGAGACCAAATTTAAAGATATAATTTTTCTTGCAAAACTGTTTACTGTCTTCTTGAGCCATTTACAGTATGGAGAGATACATCTCTGATATTAATCGCAAATTACGTTTTCTTTAATTTCAGAAAGTAGATACTGTTTACAGAGGAAAGTGGCAATTTGGAACCAATTTCGAACTAAACTAGCCTAGTGTGACTTGTTTCCACGCACGCTTGCAACTGTAATCTGCATGGATCGTAAAAATACGTGACAAAATTGAACACATATTGTCGAGTTTTTGACATTGACCCCGTAATCTTGTTCAAAGGTACACAGTCCTATCTCGAGAGCTAACAATTCACGTAAGCAAAACTATATTACAAAAATAGTGGGGCTGGCGAACATACGGCATTGCCATTACTCCGGCACTCAGTGCAAAATCCAGAAGTTCCCGTCAGTATCTTTTGTGACTAGTGGAGAAAGTATCCAGCCTAGTTGTTCATTTGAGTTCTATTGACGATCCCGACTTAAGTGTTTTACCCCTAGTTACTTAATTTCCTCGGCCTCCAAAAACTTGTGTATTTCATGCGTCCCACCACAACATCCAAAGCAGAATTTGAAAGCTTGAGAAATTTTGATAAGTTGAATCCTGAGGACCTCCGAAACTCTATTCACGTTGTTTTAAGTTGCTTTTAGTAAAGATGAATGGGAGCAGGCTTGACTACTTATAACAAGACTCTTATGACGAGGATTCGACAGTCGCGGAATCAGTTTCAAGCGGCTTCTGTCCGCTCAGTTATTACTTACTTCCTATGAGCCATTCCGTATTCTCGGCTTTTAAAGGAAACAAATGCCAACAAAGTTTGAATTTGAAAATAAGAACTGAGAACAAAAATTAAATTTTAAAACCTTGAGATTTGCAAGAAAACGAAAAAAAAATAGGCTAAAGGAAGCTCTCTATCTGAAAATGTTGACCAAAGTGTCGAGTGAGAATTATAATGGTACAACATTAATGCAGCAAATTTTTAAAAATAATAATTTTCTTTTGAATTGTTTATAAGACCGCAACCAAGAGATGAACAAATTTGGCGACAAGAGAGAAGAAAATGGATTTAAAAGGGAAAAAAGTAAATTAAGGCAACAATTAAAATGAACTTTTAATTGCCCTACTTAAAAGCGACAAAAATTGAAAACTCTTTTTTTTGTTGGGAAATACTTTTCATATATTTAATTTGTATAACCTGAGTCGTGCTGAGAAATGAAAGAGGTCGAGGTTTCCTAAAAGGAAAGTCGCTGCTTACTTTTTTCATTAAATCAGTACAAAGCAATTATTTTATTCAAATTTGTTTAATATCAATGTAAGCTTGGCTAATTTATTTTTAGCGGAAACTACTCAAAAATATGCGATGCTGTCTTTAGGAGCTGAAAAACAATAATGCGAAATTTTGCGATGTGATTAAAAATAAGTAGGAAATGATTTACTTCACGAACTGTTCATACGTTACAGAAAAACGCTCCGATATGATATCTTATGAGAGCAAACAAGAAAGTTCTAGATTCCATAGGGCTGACGTCAATGTAAGCTTATGTTGAAGTTTTTTCATATTTTTGAAGCCATTTGAAAGTGGGTTTCAATAATTATACCCGAAGCATTTAACTGCCACGTGCTCACCAATTTTTGTTTCGAACCCACTTGTGGGGGGGGGGGGGAGGAACTATATACTCAAATGGGTTTTTTTTTATTCAGTCAATTTTGGCCGATCGATATATTCATCGTAGAGAATTGTGAGTGGTATCATTAAAAAGCTCGTCAAGCGTAGTAATGGAAACTAAGAATTTTTTTGAATTTCGTTTCTTTTCGAGGAGTTATCGGGGGTTGAAAATTTGTGTGAACAACGGGATATTTGCATGATTTTGTTCACTTTTACCACAATTTTTCTTCAAATTAAGACCTTTTAATAAAAATATTAATTCCAAATTCCATTTCACGCCACAAATTCAATCAATTTTCAGTTCCTAATGGACGAAAGAAAAGCGATAAAAAAGACTAGTTCTGGTCTCATAGGAAAGTGTACTATCAAAAAAATTCAATTTCTATTTGAGAGCTCTTTTCCTAGAAATTTAAAATTTTTCTTTGTTTTCTCAAGTCACCTAGAGACTAGTCACTTTTCATATCAAGGTTCCGTTAATGAAAACCTGAATTACAGTCTTATGAAGCCCAATGAACAAACAATTCGCTTTCAAAGAAACAATTGTGTTTTTTTGGCTTCGACTCTGAGTTTTCTTATTTTTAATTGAAGTTTTGATTTTCTATTTGAGGTGTTACTAAACCTGTGGAGTCTTATGGCTTAAATTCGTTGCAAAAAAAATGCAATAGTTTCCAAATGAGCACTAAGTGAACCTATCTAGAGCTTTGACTGGACAGCTAATGGCTGTTAGGACTTTAAAACTGATTTTTCGCGAATTTTTTTTTAACTTTAACATATCATAAACTTGTTTTGGTAAATTGTAAGTCAGTCTCAGTAATGACAGAACCAACCTCCTTTACACTGCAACCATTATTAATCTGGCCATAGGTTTTATCTTCTAACTATTTGTTATGTGACTTCAATGCAACAAGATTTCACAAGTTTTCAAAAAAAAATTTGGATGTTTTCGTAATATTGGATCCTCTTGAAATCTTATCAGATTATCCTGACACTGATATCTCCCATTCGCTTAGTGGACATTTTCAATGGATCATGGATATAGTTTTCAGAGAAAGACTTTTGGTTTGAATGGCTTCAACACTTTCTTGTCGCACTTTTCTGCTGATTATTTTGGTTTTTGCCTGTATTTGTTGTTGTTTCCATAGTCATAAGACTTATTGTGATGTCTTATTGATAACCTATGTTTGACAAGTATTGTTGTCTTCCAATCAAGTCATAACTGAGCGTATTCATTGACTTCCGTTGAAAGCTATTGAATTTAATGGCTGTTGAGCCTTTAAAAATTGTTTTTCGAGAAATTTATTTAACAGCAACCGGTCTTAAGCATATTTTCATGAGCTGTATGCCAGTCTCAGTAATCACCGCATCCCCTTTCGTTCTACTTGAACCAAAATTATTTTAGTTAGCCGTTTTATATTCCAGCTATTGGTGTTATGACTTCGATACACGAGTTTTCATAATTTTTTTGAAAAATTTTTAGATATAATTTTTTGTAATTTTGGTTCCTTTTGGAATCCTAGCCCATTATCCTAATATTGATAGCTGCATTGGCTTAAAGAAGACTTTCATTGGATCATACCTAAAGTTTTCACACAAAGGCACAGCTTATCGTGAAGTCTTATCGTGACATATTGATGACTTGCAAAAGACAAACGTTTTTGTTGTCTCATCTAGGAGTAAACTGGCGTATTTATTAGCTTCCTTTGAGAGCTATTCAATTTAATGGCGTTGTGACTACGGGTTTTCTCTAAAATTTCGTGGTTTTAATGTATTTGTTCATGTTTGTTGATTTATTGGACTCAAATTGTTAAGAAGAACAATACCATAGTCGTTAAGAAATTAAATGAAAGTAGAAAAGTTTTTACTGAAAAGTTCAATTTTTAACGGCTTCGACATATCTCTAGCTCATTTTTTAGTTTGCTGTTTTTGCCTGTTTTTTTCGTTCTTTAGGTAGCCATAAAAATGCTGACCGGTCGCATTAGCTTGTAATTGGCGATTGAATGAATTATTTTACCCGAAGCAATCGGTTTACAGCGAATAGTCTCAAAGTATAGAATACTAAACATTTTTAAGAGGTTTCAGGATTTTTCATTTATTTCAGTCTGTTGTTCTTTTCGTCAACTTGTAACTCATGCTCATCATTGAGAGTTCCAGTACAATTCCTGGTATTTTAAAAATAAGCAGGTTTACTGGTATCATGACGTTACGTATATTTTGTTTGTTTGACATTATGCGTTTTCATTAAGTTAAGGGAGTGGTGTATTTGTGTTTCTATTTCTCCTCTTTTAGCACAATCGCGTAATAACAGATCCCAATGATTTTCAAATATGACCCAATTGAACTCATTTCCTCATTCAGCATCTTCTTAGTTGAATTAGTACATATAGAAAAGACGTAAAATTCAGATAATAGCTAATGATTTTAATGGCTTCACTAATTTGTGTTTTCGCAATGTTTGTAATTTGTTGTTCGTATTTTTTTGAGCTTTTTTACATCTTTAGCCCGTTCCTATGGCTTAGTCTAACCAAAGACAGGACCTATTGGTTTCATTCTGACTTTTTAACAAAATTATCAAGAATTATTTTGCTAAAAGCTAATGATTTTTAATGATTTTGTATACTTTTGAAATTATTTGGTTCAACAAATATTTATTGATTTTTTAATTCCGCATCAATATTTCTTCTTTTTGTTGACTTGTTGCCGGGTCTCATTATGATAAATTCCATCTGCTCTTTGAGTTAGGAAACAGAAAATCTGTGTCGTTAGGGTTTTGTCTGATTGTAATTTGACGTTGTTACTAAGTGCTTTTAAGATATTGAGTTTTGTTTTTGTTTTTGATTTTTTGTTGTTGTTTTTTCTCGTAGTCTTTTTCATGGCAGATCTCGTTGTAAAGATCTCGTCCTTCGATTATCTCTTTGTCAAAAATGTTGTTCAAAAGACATTTAAGTCAAAAATATAGATGAGCGCGGGTCGGAACATCATGTGCGAACGCACATTAACGAGCCGCCTTGTCTAATCTGTTCCCCAATCTGATTGCTAATCCGTTTCATTTGGATGGTTCGATGTTTACTTAAAGATGGTTCTATTTTAGTTCTCTTATATCCGGTCTTCAAAACCACTTTTATCGGTCCTTTTGAGTTTTTAGTGCCTTTTCTTAACTCCTATCCTCCGCAATGCCAAATGTTATGTACTTGTTGTAGTCTGAAATAGTAATTACCATTTCTAGAGCGACAATCTTTATTCTGCGAACTTTTGAACTTTTTTGTTCCGACCCTTCTTGAGGGGGGGGGGGGGGAACTATATGCTCAACTGGTTTTTACTTTTTTCATCAGACAATTTTGGCCGATCGATATACTGATCGAAGAGAGTTGTGGGTGGTATCATTAAAAAGCCCATCCAGCGTATAATATGGAATTTAAAAGATTTTTTTGAATTTCGTTTGCTAGAGCGAATTATCGAGGTTTAAATTTTTGTGCATATTGAGAATGATTTGCCTAATTTTTAGTCACATTCCTATTTTTTATAAAGTTGTATCCAAAATTTAGTCATTTGTGTTAAATTCTATTAAAATTGTTAACAAAAGTAAGGTTCATTTGATAGGACTGTTGCAATCCAAAAATAATTCGGATTGTAATCAGTATGTCTATTTTAAAAAATAATTGATGTCTTTTATGTTAGTTAAAGAACAGAACAATTCAAATCAAAGCTCGCTGGTGATAGGTCCAGTTGGCTTCCTTAGAAGTTCTAAACTAATGTATGGTTGAAATGGCTTCGACAACATTTCGAAGAATTTAATTGAGTTTTTTTTACTTTTGTCTTTAACTCTCGTTTTCACTATGTCCTTTTGCCGTATAATTTTTCCGGGCAAATGACAGGTCTTACTGGCTTTTTTTGGCGGATAAGTTGAGACTTTGTTCTGTCTTGAGTAAATAGCTGGTGGCATAGATGACTTTGAAAACAATTGTTTAATAAGAACACTTTCCAACTTCTCTTTTTTGTTTTTTTTTTGTTTGTTTTTGTTACCTCGTCTCGTTAATTAAAGATCAAATATGACATTACTGGCGTCGGGAGTGTACAAAACTTAAGGTTTTCAGATAATTCGTTATGACAGTACTGGATTCGACACGGTTTGTTTCGCAAAAAAAAACCAATTTTGATATTTGTCTATGTTTGATTTTGTTTCTGTAATTGTAATACATATTCTGAATAATTACAGATCTCAAAGTCTTCGTTTGGACGAATAATTGTGTTTATTTGGGCAGTTCATTTTGTAACTAATGATTCTCATGACTTTGAAAATAATTGTTTTCGAAAAACCCAAAAGTGTTTCTTATCTTCACAAATCTTTTGCTTTTTTGTAAAGTTTTTACCTAGTATCATTAATGAGCGGTCACATACCGCATTATTGTCCTTTGCAAAAGGGGCAACCAAACATTTTTTGAGGTGCAGAAAATGGTCTTACGGCTTCGACAGCGGTTTCTGACCAGTTTCTTTTGAATTCTTTTGTGTTCTTTTGTAACCGCTTTTGTTTGCTCTCTGTTGTTCCCTTTGTAACAGCAAGAAAAACTGGAAAAACACAAGTCCTAATGTTTCCTATATAGACATCGGTAATAACAAAACGTTTTTATAATTTCAGTTGATACCTAATGGTTTTCCTTACTTTGAAAACAATTGTTTTTAAGAATTTCGTCGAATTTGTTAATTTTTCTGTTTTTTTCTTTCTTATCTAAAGTTTAATAAAATTTTGGATGTAATTTGTGTTTGTAGTCGTTGTTTGATTTTGCTGTTCGTCTTGCCTCGCTTTCTTAATGATGGCAGATCTCATCAATCTAATGCGGCATTTTTTACTCCACTGAAGTGTATGCGTTGGAGGCGATATTTTTGTTTATACACAAATTTTTTGAAAAAAAAAACTGGAATTACTGTGGTTCTATCTGTTCCCATATGGATGGGGGGGTTCGGAACTTTATGTGCGAACGCACATTGCCGAGCCTCCTTGTTTTTTATTAATTTTATTAGGACTTACAATAATACTGCGCTATTGAGATATTTGATAAAGGCATCTTGTTCTTTCCGTAATTTTTCCTAATATCCCTCAAATCCAACCTAAAATATTAGCCACTTCTTTAAGGTATAATTAAGGAAATGAGGTTGGTGATTATTGGGTAAGGACCACTAATACCTGCTTATCAATCACAAAGGAAGAAGTGTTACCTTTTGAAAAGGATAATCAGGCGAAGCAACGATGATTTTGATCTCCGGGAACTATTTTTAACGTTGCCTCATGAGCACCTAAATAAAAAGAAAGTTCTTTGTAGTCACGCAATGATAGAGTACAAGTACTACAGAGTTTGGACAGAAAAGTACATTTTCAACTCAACCATTGAGCAGGAAGGTCAAAAGTGGCTATGATGTGATCTTTGAAACTAAACGACAAGATTTATGAGAGACTATTACCAGTAGAGGTTTCTCTTTGACGAATAAAAGCTTTGAGCAAAATTGGTCCTAATTAATGTCGAATCTAATTACTTGATCAAAATCAAAAGTTCATTATACTAAATAAACCTCTTAGTGAAAGGACTCTATTTCAGAACAATGCTGATTCTTTAAAAGTTGACACTATTAATCTATACTTCTATACTTATAACTTCTATACTTTATAACTTTAAAAGTTGATTAGAAACAAGAAGAGAAAAATTTGATAGTTGACTGGCATTATGAAAAGGTATATCAACGGAAAATATTGCTAAAAACTTCCGCATCACAACTAAAATTTTATGTGTACAAAAATGTTTCTTTTTGCCCTCTAAAGTTTCTCTAATCAGACTATTCTGCGCTCTATGTTGTCTCTAAACGGACTATCATGCTTTTGAAGACGCCTCTGATTGGACTGCCCGTCGCCCGAAATCGCTTTTGATTATAGTCACTTTTGCTCAAAAAAGTTTTAAGAAAACAGCGAGTACAATAAGTGAGTCTTTCAATATCATGTTATATTGATTTCATAATTTTGGTGGTTTTTGTTACCAGTTGATTGATCTAAGTTAACAATTGAATTGAATCAACATTTTCCCCGCAAGGAAAACATATTTTCAAATTTTCCAAGGAACATTTCAAAGGTGTTCCGAACCAGACTTCGAACCAGATCGAGTATCTGTTGTTAGCTGTTGGCAGAACTATCAACTTATCAACAAACATTAACCAGATGAAAGATTTTTTTAGTTCGGATTTCAATTACTTCCACTATAAATTGTTTCACTTCAGTCACACTTGCGCTTGAAATCGTTTCTGAATGGACTCATTTGAGACAAAATTGTCTCTGATCAGACTTAAGTGCGCTCAAACAGACCTCTGATCAGACTAGCGTATAATTATTGAAGCCTTTCAGAACATGCAAACTTGACTTCAGAAGCTGTCGTGAAATCAAATAGTTTTTTCATAGATATCAGAAACATCGGCGGCCATAAAGCAATAAGAGGCAAAAGCTTTGATTGCCGTATGAGTAGTTCATTAGCCTAATTCGATTATTCGAGAGTGAAACACAACTCAGGTTTAGGTGCATGACCCTAGACCGCTCTGATAAGACCATTTTCCAGACTTTGCCCTCTTATCAGATCATCGTGCCACCCAAATACCTCTGATCAGACTATCTTGCGACCCAAATATTTCATGCGACTCTGGTGATACCCAAAATTTTGTGCGATTTTGGTGCGACCAACGCTCCTTCTAACCAGACCATTCCTGAATACATATTATAAACCGTTGTTAATTATTTAAATTATTCAATTCAAACCAATATGCTACACAACTTGAAGTTTAAAAATTTAGTATATCTTGTTAAGGTTAGGACAAAACTAATTAAAAAAAACAAAAAAAGAAAATCATTTTGAACTGCCTGCAACTTTTTTTGAGTCATCAAAAACAGTAAAAAAACTACAGTCCAATAAATATGGTCAGTTAATGGTCTTCGGTCAAAATTTTGGGGCTTATGTCCAGACTTTGGTCTCTGATCAGACCGTAGTGCGACCATTGGACTATAGTGCGACTTTGCCCTCTGAGCAGTCCGTGGTTCGACCATTGTCCAGACCATTTCCCAAACTTTGCCTTCTGATCAGACCGTAATGCGACCATTGTCCAGACCATCGTGCGACTCAAGCGTTTCCCAGACAATATATTTTGTGTCGCAACACGCCACCAGTGTGCGACCCAAATTGCCTGATCAGTTCAGTCTAGATTCGCGCACCTAAATCTGGAAAGCGTTGCAGAACTGTAAATTTTCTGACTTCAATATTCATTATTATTGTTCAATTTATACTTTTTGTTTATAATTAGCCATTGTTTATAATTAGCTAAAATAGAGAAAAAAGGGACCCCATGAATTAGTAAATCTGAAGATTCCAGGGTTGAGGTGCAGACCCAAATTTTCCTCTGATTAGACTTTCCATACCAAAAATACCTCTGATCAGAAATTTCAGACCCGAATAGTGCCTGATTAGACTTTTCAGACAAAAATTGTCCCTGATCAGTTTTTTTAGACTGAGAAATTCTCTGGTCAGACTTTCCAGATCGAAGGAGTTCTTATCAGACCATCTCCAAACCATGGGCCAGACTCACAGTCAGACCTTTGCCCAGACCATAATCACACTATGATTAGACTTTTTAGCCCTAATTAACGTCTGATCACAGATTTCAGTTAAACACACACGAGATTTTATATTTCTTTATAATATATGCTTTTCATAAAAACTAGTTTCCCAAGCACAACAAATCAGTCAAGACAATTCAAAATCAGAATTATTTTTTGTCAAATAAAGATTTCTCAAAACTTTGGAATTAGAAACCTTTGGATACTAGTTTTGAGCGTGTTTAGCTGTATTCTCTGATCAGACATAATTAAAGTCTGATAAGGGGCAAAAGTTAAACACGCACGAGACTTTAAATATCATTACAATTCATGTTTTTCATAAAAACTAATTTCACCAGCACAAAAAATAGTCAAGTCAATTCAAAATTAGAAGTATTTTTGTGAAATCAAGATTTCTCAACACTTTGGAAATAGAAACTTTTGAGTACTAGTCTCGAGCGTTTAACTGTAGTCTCTTGTTGGACAAAATTAACGTTTGATCAAAGGCAAAGTTAAACTCGCGCGAGACTTTAAATATCATTACAATATGTGCTTTTCGTAAAAACTAAATTCACCAGCAAAAAAAAAATTTTCGCCAAACTTCAGAAAAAGCAACCTTTGCATGCATTGCTAAAGTTAGCCGGCACCATAGATCAACTCAGACCGTTGTTTTTGAAAACTTCCGAATCTACGGTTGCTGTTCCTATTTTTAAAGGGACCGACCAGTTGTTAGCGGTTGAACTTTTTTGTCCTTACTGCTCTGATTGATGGCTATAGACGCCAAAAACTATCTGCTCAGAATAGATATCTTCCTGGGCTCTTGGCAGAGCCATAATAATTTGAAAAAAAGGAAAAGAAAACTGATCAGATTTTGTGCACTCGAAGCGTTTATGATTAGACCCAAGTGCGCTCGATTCCGCCCATAATCAGACGTTCCAGAGCAAGGAGACCTCTCATCAGATCATCTCCAGACCCTGGTCTAAAATGCAGTGCGCTCGAACTGGCCTTCAGACCCAGTTATTTTCCTCTGAAAACAAATGGGTGTGCGCTCGAGTGAGTCTGCTCAGATGAGAATTTGAGACTGGACCTCAACCTTTTTTGCGCCAAGACCAATTATTTTATTCTCTGAGAGAATGACATCTTTTGAGTGCAACTAATTTTTATAAAAAAAACAATATCTTTATTGAATTCATTTGATTTGCAAAGAGATAACGACTCAGCGATTACCTGTTTCCATTTACAAAAAAAATTTTGCTAAATTTTACTGCTCTTGCGATTTTTAGCACCTTTATTGAAAAAAATTCCCCAATAGTAAAAATATAGGCAAATTTTGAAGTAAATCTCAATTCACTTGGATTTTCAAACGCATTACAAAGGAGTTCATAAAATTAATACTTGTTTCTAAAATTGTAAATTCGAAATGAAAAAAGATGAAAAATGTTGTAAAATATAAATTTGTTCCGCTGATCGGAGTAATCGTTATGGACTAAAATTTACGTCTGAAAATCTTTTTCAAGGACAAATTTCTAAAATAATTATTCCGCATCATTTTTTCTACGATTTTTGAAAACAAAACATCACTAGCAGTTTTGTATTAAACATTAGTTGGATAATTTGGCAAAGGAAAAATATAGAAGTCTCCACCTTGTTTACCTTAGAAAAGTAAACAATATGTAAAACTTTTAACTTTTGTCCTTAAGATGTCAAAATGGACAAAAACTTTTTTCATACGACATTTTTCAGCCAATTCAGTTGCGAATTGTACTCTTGAAAAGAGAACAACAAAATTTCTGAGAACCCTGCATGTTCATTGTCCAAACGAGGTTTGAGTTTCTTACCATTCTTCGTCTATAGCTATCCGGTGGACAGACATTTTAAATATTTTTTAACACTGTATAAAATAAAATAAACGTCTTCGTAAAAATACGATGTTAAAGCAGAAATTTTCCACCTACAATTTTATGAAATCCACATTCAGGTTACTTCAACCGATAATTGAAAAGTTAAATTGCTGGAAATGAGATGAAATGAGGTAAATGCAAACATTTTTGAGCTTTAGTTTTTAGCATACCGCAGCGATAAGTGCAATGAAAACAGGTATTTCATGTTCTTCTAAAAACAAGGGAGTTGGATTTATTGAAGAAGTTTTAAATGACAGCAGCTATTCACTTTTTTTTGCTATTTCATCTCAATAAACACTAATTTATGAAAACCTATTATCCCACTACGTATCGAACTCTTTTCTGATAATTAACAGTCACATTCCTCTCCATAGCAAAGGGTCACTTTTGTTGTGAGTTTGAAAACTACAACTCCGAGTGGTTTCGGTGTACGCACCCTACTCTGGGCCACTTCATAGACTCTTACAGAGGCTCCACAGTTCTGCCCCTATGTGACCGGAGACCATGTGAAATCCTTATCTATTGTTTCGCGCACAGGTGTTTAAAGTTTTTGTTAGTTTTTTCAACTTATATTTGCTACTATTGCTTGTTCGTAATATTGTTAGTTATTTCAATAGTCGGAAGTCATTTTCCATTTTTTTGCTGAACGAATAAGAGAAATACAGAAACTCTTATTCCCTCTCCTGTTCAAATTTTTTTTTCCTCTGGAGATCTCGGACATCCGGTATTTTTGACGCAAAAAGACAATGCAGTGCGGAGCGCCTATTGTTGACACGATGGTATTTTCTTTATTGATTTTCCTGTCAGTTTGCTCGTTTCAAAAGCTATAGGAGAACTCCATTTTTGTGGTCAGCTATGAACTGCTTGATCCGAAAATAAGGAAAACTCGAAAAGTTCTTCTAGTTTTTTTTCGCACAATTTTCCATGAAATTGCTTCCATATGTAGGGGTTTTGCAAACACTGAAAAATCTCACCAAATGTGTCCAAAATTTTTCCCCATTTTTACTGCAATTTAAGCCCGAAAAATTCATTCAACAATTATTTTTCTCATAAATATTTTTCTTAAAATGTATCTCATGAAAACATGCTTAGAGCAAAAAATTCCTCATGATCGATATCTTCCTAACAAATCGCCTCCAATAAGCGACGAAGATTACCAAAGGCTCTCAAATTTGAAAGCTGGATTTAACATTAATTTTTTTTATAAATGGAACTGAAAAATGTAGGCATGAAAATGCATGAGCTACGCTTAATTATTGTTTTGGTAAACTTCTTTCATATCTCAGCTTCATTCTTACTCTCAAACCAACAACAATTGGTTGGTATCCTGTCTACTAAAAAATAGATATTTCAAGCTCAATGATCAAATTTGGGCGGTCGTCGATCCAAAACATTGAGACAAGACATTATAAAAGCAGCCTTCTAATAGGTTTTGTTGTCAGTTTTGTTTTTCATCTTGCCAGTTTCAGAAGTGCTTGAAGGTTGGCAAACAGAAAATTAATTTGTTTCTGTTTCACAAATATCAACAATCTATGTTGAAAACAAACGATATTTTATCAGTTTTATTTCTCTAAAATTGAAACACAATTGGCATGTTATAACTGAACAACTTCAAAAATTATTCGGGTCTATATGTTAGAAAAAAAATTTTCAGTGGCTCGTTTCGGATCCTAGCCTTTTTTTAAATCGGTTTACCAATGGTCTCTGTAATTTGATGGTAAATGGTATTTTTTCACTTTTCTATTTAATTTTGATGAAGTCAACCATTTCGTACAATTATATTCACAATTCGGGGTCTTCAAATTATAGCATGACAAAACATTCTTCCATATAAGTTTTAGTGTTTTCGATTAGACTTATTTTGACGACGAAGACGTTTATTGAAACCACAATAGAGACGTTTTTGTTGATCAAAAGTATAAAAAACTCGCTCTCAATCATTTCGTGGTAACCTGTGAAATGTTTTTGGTTGTCAGTAAAGCTTGTCAGAAGAAAAATTGAATTTTCAAAAATTAAACATACTACAAAAAATTTTTCTGTTTTTGCTTCGCTCGCCTTTGATTTGTTTTTTGCTTCGCTCGCCAAGTTTCTTGAGGAAATTTGGTATACCTCTCAGCGCAGAAATTTAGGAGTAAAACACTTAAAATTATTTCAATTGATGACATATATAACACCTCTTACCTCCATTATGCTACACCTTTTTCCAGCACTGCACTACCAGTCACGTAATTTTAAAACAATACTGAGGAAATTAAATCAGATTTACTCCAATTTATGGAAAACGGGTGTTGATTCTTGTAAGATGAATGGTTTTTAGCCGTGAAATTTTATAGGATCATCGACTTTTAGCGTGAAAGTTTTATTTAAGTGATAAAAAGATATATAGCATAACAACTAGTATGATGCGGCGAAAATGAAAATCTCACAGTTAAAAACAGCAAAAAGTCTTTGCTGAAAAACGTGCGAGGTATTTCTTAACTGGTGAATAATAATAATAATAATAATAATAATAATAATAATAATAATAATAATAATAATAATAATAATAATAATAATAATAATAATAATAATAATAATAATAATAATAATAATAATAATAATAATAATACTACTAATAATGATAATAATAATAAAAATAATAATAATAATAATAATAATAATATTAATAACAATAATAATAATAATAATAATAAAAATAATAATAATAATAATAATAACAATAATAATAATAATAATAATAATAATAATAATAATGATATTAATAATAATAATAATAATAATAATAATAATAATAATAATAATAATAATAATAATAATAATAATAATAATAATAATAATAATAAGAATAATAATAACAATAATAATAATAATAATAATAATAATAAAAATAATAATAATAATAATAATAATAATAATAATAATAATAATAATAATAATAATAATAATAATAATAATAATAATAATAATAATAATAATAATAATAGAAATAATAATAATAATAATGCCAATTAATATAAAATAGCGGGACAAGTCCTGAAATACAATTCAAAGAATTGGACAAAAAACTTAGAAGTAGTCTAGCTGACTACCAGGTCAATTGAACAAAGCCAGCCAATCACAAACATATTAATCAAAAAGTTGAGAAGTTAAAACAATCAAACAAACTAAACAAATATATACGCATTGCTAAAACTCATGAACCTTTTACCGCGAAGACAGAATCTGATCCCTTTAGTTATATCTATTTCATAAAAAAGCTCAAAACTGTTTGTGGATCGTTAATCCTCCAGGATTATATCTGCAAGACCTGAAAAAGTTCACGGGCCTTGAAGATCGATTAATTCAGAAAATGATAGAACAATTTTTAAAAATCCAGCGCAAATGCTAATGAAATGTTGCTTAAAATCGTGAAAAAAATCTTCCCAATCATTTCTGTGTCTCTAAAGGCTAACCAGTAATCCAATTCCACGCCTTAAAAAATTAAACGGCTCAAAGATCGATATGCAATAATTTTTTGAAAATTCAAATTTCAAAAAATAAAAATCCCTATTCATTGAATTAAAATTTTGAACACCATTCCCTTACCCCCTAGCAACACTGTCATAACATACGATGAAACCCTGGAGAAAAATACCTGGCAACTGAATAAAAACTCAATAAAAGACAAAAGTTTTCAATAAACTTAAAATTGCATATTTTATCAAAAAACTTCTGAAAATTCGAGTTGCTAAATTGTTGAAAACAATTCAATTGACACTAACAACCCTGCACCATCTTTTATCAGACCTATTAGGCCGTAGATTAGGTTTTCTGGTACTTAAGAATGGACAAATATCAAAAATTGACAAACATTTTAGGAAGACTTAAAAGAAATTGTAGATTTTTATTTAAAAAATGCTAAAATTTGAGACATTAAAATGTTGCAAACCATTCCATTACATCTAGAATATCTGTAAAACTATGAAGTGCCCTATTATCAAACGTTAAAAGAGATTTCCTAGCCCCTGAGGCTGGAAAAACTCAAAAAAAAATACACAACTTCAAAAAAATTGAAAAAAATTGCAAATTTTATCAAAAAAATTCCAAATTTCAAAATGTTAAATTGTTGAAGACAATTTCCTTGACACTAAAGCCATGCAGTTACTTTTTATCAGACCGTGGAAAAGATTTTCTAGCACTTGAGATTCGACAAATATCAAAAATTGACAAAAATTTTAGGAAGACTTAAAAAAAGTTGCAGATTTTAAAAAAAAAATCGTTAAAATTCGAGAAATTAAAATGATGAAAACCATTCAATTAAATCAAGAATATCTATAAAACTATGCAGTTCCTTATTACCAAACCCTAAAGGAGATTCCCTGGCCCCTGATGCTGCAAAAGACTCAAAAATGAAAAAAAAAATTGTCAAAAATTAGTATCGTTTTGCGTGTTTGTGTTTGTAGTACCAAAAAATATAGCTGATATGTTCATAACAAGTGATTGTCTCTCGCAAAAGTCTTTCATCAATTTTTAAAAACTGCAAACTCAGACTAATAAAACAAAAAAAAACTCAAAAAAATCACCAAAATCATTGAAAATTGTACCATTTTGAGCCCATAAACACAAAAAAATGAAATTTTAACCTTAAATAAAGGCCATCCTACCCACTGCACCACTCTAAGCACTAAATCCTACTTGGGCCTCTACTGAAACTTAATGCCCCCTGGGCTTTACCTGTTTATCCCGTTCTGAAAGATCAAAGTTATTGAAAAATGTGTGAAGAGATATTAAAAAACACAGCTCCCCAATACAATTTAAATTCTTTGAATTGTAATAATCAACATTCTTTTTCACGTTCTGAAAAATAATAGAAAAATAAAGTTTTGGTTTTGCTCGTGCTATTGGGCTACACTGAGGCAGTGAAATCTGAGGACACAGAACATAAAAAATTGCAGCCGGCCGCTAATACGGGCGAAAAAAAGAATGGTTAGGAAACGATGCTCAAAATAGCCTGCTGTGGTATTAAGGGACACCCTTCTCTAATTAGCAATTGAAAATAGCTGTGTTATAAAATACCAGAACCCTATTGGTGAAATCATTTCGGCGAAGTGTTGATTTCGTTTTCTTAGATAACATAAATTAAACAAAGAAAAAGGGAAAAAGCCGATAACGGCAACAACTTTGAACCTATGTTTTCAAACTAAAAAATATCATGCCAAATGGGTCATCCAAAAACAAATGGGTCATTCAATTGCAAGTTAACCAATCACGGTCCGACAATCAATAAGCCAGCAGACAAGAAGACAAAAACTTTAAAAAAAAACGAAAACAACAAACAAGCAGCCAGTACTTTTGCGTTAAGAGTCATAATAAACATCACTGTCAACCGGACAACAACAAAATATACATTTGACATCTAGTAGAAAAATTTCTCAGATAGCAAGCTCAAAAAATTAAAAAAAATAGAACTGAACACAGCTGATGAAAAATGAACGAGAAACAGAGTCAAAAAGAGTCCAATTTTTCATTGGCTTTTCAGTTTTCAACATTTAATCTTTCTTGCAGGCATCTAAATAAAATCAACATGCCAAGAAAAACTCGTTTGCATAAAACTTGTTCGCAAAAACGATTGCATTAATGTTCTAACTGGTGAACTGACGTAAGATTTTAGCAGTGAAATTTTTATTCCAACCACTGTCACATTATTCAGCGCTAAATAGTGCAATTTTTACAACCATTCACAGCATTTATTAAATTTTGCATTGATTTTTAACGTTGACACGCCGAATAGATTGATTCGTACTTTTAAAGCTGAGCCGTTGCCGTAATCATTTTTTTCCGAAAAGAAACTTGATCCCCGTACAATTTTAAATTAACTTAGTTGCATTTGGATTATAACAAACGCACATCAGCTTAAGCCAGATGCTCGAGTCGAAACAACAGATAAAATTACTCGAATTCCATCTACAACAACAAAAAAATTCGTAATTTGTAAAAAGTGATAAAAAATGATAATAGAACAACAAAATCTTCGGAAAATTAAGACAAAATTAGCTATTAACTGCATGTAAAACAATGATATGTTCTTTAAATTTTAACATTTTTTTAATTTGCGCTAGTTGCTATTATTAGTGAAAAACAATCAGTTCGTCCAAAACAGTCACTATAAAAAATTTAGGAATTTGCAAATCCAAAAGACAAACTTACAAAAAATTTATACTCGCTCAGCAACTATTTCGGATTTTCTTTTTTATTTGTACAGAGAATTCCGGTCAACCAAACTAATATTTTACGTGCTTCATTTGGTTTTGAAAATCTAAAACTTGTTACAGCAAGTTTGGTTTATAAATGCTTAAGACCAATTTCGGATGCCAATTTTTTTTTTTCAAAATCCGACCTCTGGTTGAGACTTTTTGTTCCCTATTGAGTAAACCGACGCACTTTTGTTAAATATTTCGCCAATTGCTGTTATTTGTCAGCTATTGTTCATTTCCACCTTATTGATCACTTTTACATACAAAATTTACCAACTTATTTGGAAAAAATTGCACCAAAAAATGAATTTTTCCATTTCTGTCAAGAATTTCTCTAGTTTTTCAACATTTTGCGAGGTAGACACACGGTTTTTTTGTACAAAACACAGTAACTCGAAAAAAATAGTAATTACAAATTAATGTCTTGTCTCTGCTCTCCGCAAATGGCTCAAATTCTTAAGAAGCTGTTTATAAATTATCGATTCACAGATAAATCATAACGCGCATTAGCCAGGGCCGAGGATTTTTCCCAAAAGTAACGGGGAAAAGAGTGTAGAGAGTGTAAAAATTAAAAAATTAACCCTATTTCCCCGCCTAATTAGGGTTGGTAGAGTGTAATTATAAGAGTGTAATTTTAAAAAATTAAAGTTGAAAGAGGTAGTCAGGATCTTCCCTCTATCACTTTGTGTACTAACCATTGCATCAACTGATACTAGAATTATACATTTCAATTTGGTTATAATGGTAAATGTGTAAGAGTGTAATTTTTTATCAGTACATCGTAAATTACACTCTTTGCGAAGAGTGTAAGAAGAGTGGAGAAAAGAACACTGTTGCACTCTTTTACCGATAGATAGTGGTAACCCTAATAACCTCGGTCCCGGAGGTCTATCTTGCGAAGAACCAGCAATGTTATTTAAATTTATTATAATATGCCATGTAAAAAGAAGATTTGAGAATTGTAATTGTTTTCTGATTATCAATCAGCCATACTGTGGAATTCATAAAGCTCAACCATATTTTGAAATTAACGTGCAGGTTATGGAAAGAGTAATGGGAAAATCAAGCCAATAACATGTTTGCTATACACGTGGAATACTTAATTTTCGTATCAAAATTTGATTATCTCTGAAATGCTGGTTCTCTCGATAAAGCGGCCGTTTCGTCAAATTTTCTCAGATCTTCTGTGTTATGACCAGGAAGAAACCAAAATTCCAAAGAATAAATCCCAGTGGAAATGTGATCCTGCTAACTGCGTCAATCATATTGTGGCCAAAGTCGTCACCTTTTCCAGATTCAACTTTTTCCGGCTTGGTAACAACCTCTATGTCTTTACTGTACGCACAATTGTCTTTTTTCTGCACAGTGTCACTTTGATCCACTAAATTGTAGTCTTTGGTGTCTGGTCGAGAAACTGCAAATTTACGCTGAAAAATCGAAATGTATAATTGATATAAAAATGAAAAGACATGTTATAAGTTTAGATTTTGAATGAGCAATACTATTGAATTTTCCGCTGACTTTTTATTGCACTTTTTTTCTGGTATTGGTACCGAAATTTTCGATATCAAAGTTTTTTTGGTTTCTTTGGAGACATATTTGCTAGCTTTTTTTCAATCAATCCCTTCAAGCATGCAAAATTGCAAAGGCAGTTCTTGTCCCTAATCTCTCATAAAATAAAATGAACAAATATAGAGGAAGCAGCCTTGTAAAATAAAATTATAACCGAGCTATTTGTTTAATTATTAGTCTTAAGAGGTGAACAAATCTCCAAAGCTTCAAAAACCCAAGGTTTCAGAAGCTTCTTATTCATGTTTCCTGGCACAAAAAATGAGATGCCATGTACCAAAAACCATTTCCTAATTGATAGGGCAATTGGATGTAACCAATTTCCTTTAGTCATTTTTTTCTTTTTAACTTCTTTTTGGGATTCGAGAATATATTTTTATTTACTTGTTCAGCTTGCATAGTTGCATGTTATTAAAACTGTTTTGTTTTGTCGTTGTGCTGACATACCTTGTCAAATCGTTTCGACTGTTTTAAGTCAAATTGCTCTATTAGTTGCAAACTTGAAATTTCAAATTGGTAAATATCATACTAAAGAAGAATTCTAACTTGAAAAACAATTTGTTGTTTTAATATATATAAAAGCATTTTATGACATTGAAATATATTCTTTTTGCTAATAGTTTTTGCTTACAGAAATTTTTGCGACTGTCTTAGGTCTCAGGAAAACTCATTTTGCAGTTAAAAAATGCTCAAAAAATCAGAAAACCAACCAAATAATTCCGGTTAAATTGTAGATCTTAAACAAACTATTGTGTTTCAATCCTAATATTGGCCAACTGAACAATTATTTTACTTGTATGGGTAGTGATTACGAACCACGTGTATCACTTTTCGAAACATCGTTTCTTCAAATGAGCGGTAAATGCTCCCAATTTTAACGGGCAATTCTTACAATTTTAAGAAACTTAATGCAAAACGGTATTACGTGGGCAGTATCCGAAAAATCGAGTAAGAAATCAATTTTTGCCAGTCTATTAAAGTTTTTTTGGGGTTAAGGTACATTAGCTAAGTTAGTTCAAATTTGTTTCCACTTAACCTTTTCCCATGGACACAGTATGTAATTACCGAATTGAAAGAAAGCCTAATTGGTGACTAATTTCAGAAATGACACTATCGATACTAATCGTGGATTATGATGACAGTTAATTGTTTGAGATTACCCATAGCACTTTTCACAGGTACAATTAAGTCTATATATTTGGTACCAAGTAATTACTAATAAAATTAGGGCAATAATGTTAGACTAATTACATGATCGAAAAGGTTTTGCTTCCACAAAACAAAAAGTTTTTTGAATTTTGGCGTCTCGGACATTGGCGACGTGATGCTGGTGACATTTTGAAGATTGTGATTGAAGTAAGCAAAAACTAATCTCATTTGTCTGCCAGTCAATTGCAAAATTAAACACCTCCAAACCATTTGAAAATCATATTTAATTGTGGTCACCCAGTCCATATTTTCACCTAATCTCGCAGCTTCCAAGGAAGATTTTGCAAAAGTTCTTTCTGCGGAAGCTTTTTTCAGCGAAAGCTGATCTTTTCGCCCTAGAAAATCAGATAATAAGTTTAGTTTACCCGTTGCACAATAAAATAAGACGAGCATGCAAACATTGACTAGGTGCAGGTTCAAAACCTCGTAATGAGTAAATTTTCCCCGAAAATTTGATTAAATACAAATCTAGTGATTAACAAAACTTAATAGCTCTTTAATAGCCTACTTTTAAAAACCTCGGCTGTCACCGTCATAAAACAGTTTGCGACAAAAATATTTATCAAAATTCAACTCAGACTTAAATTAATTTAAATTGAAACCTCGAAGCGGAGTTGGCATCTATTATAATTAAAATATATACACGAAAAAAGCTTACAGCTTCTGCTCGTTTCGCATGAAAGGAAGCAAACAGGCATTCTATCAGAGCCGCTGAATTGACGAGGAAGTTGACCATCAGATAAAGGTCAAGGAGTTTAAGGTCACTCGAAGTCGGCATACTTTGTTCCTCGCCAACTACCAGAATCAACTGTGACAGTATAAGTGCTATGGAAATGCTCAGTCTCTCCGGCAGGGACATGGGATCTATCCAGAACACTATCCAGCTAAAATTATTGGCTCATAAGTTAGGTTAGCTGGTATCTTCAAATTGACAAAAATCGTACATTAAATAATTCTTTATCTCAATCTAATTTGAGAGAGAAAAATATTAAATTGTTTTTTAGACCTGTTACTTCAATATAGTGCATATAAATTGAAAGAAAAAAAATGAAATGCATCATTCACTAATCAAATTTGGTGCTTGAATAATTTTTCTCCTTTCATCTCTGGTGAAATAAAACCAAGCATTCTAACTGTGTTTTTGAACATCACTAATTGACCATTTATTGCAATGGGTAGAATTTACAATTGAGTCTTGAAATAATTCGCAATTATATTTAATATTAAGTGTTAATATATTTCGCAATTATATTTATACGCATTGTATGTAAGGCTTGTTAGCAGCTTCTCAGGTGTAAAAAAATTGAAAAAAGGTATCATTCGAAGCAGAACTTTCAGATATAAATGAAGGCGGAAAATTCATAAGCAAGCACTTTACATTACAGTGCAGATGTATACCCCAAAATTTCCGCCTTAGTAAAATTGGCTCGAAAATTATTTACATAAAATGAACGAAATTAGATGACATCCTTTGTATCTTACTTTTCGCAAAAGGGGTTCCGCCAATTTTGCGAAATAAAAGAACATTCGGTGCGAAAAGTAGGTAACAAATCTTGTAGTACGTTTCCACTCAATTTAGGTATCTATTATTCGCATTTTTGTGCTTGTTGCTGGCTCTTTTTTATGAATGGCGCTAGCTACCTGTTAAAACTAAAGTGTTTGTTAAAACTAAAAATCGTATATGACCTGCTGGGAAATCAAAAAAATGTTGTATGTTGGATGACCCAGTGAGATAGTATCTCACTGGGTCACCCAACATACAACATTTTTTTGATTTCCCAGCAGGTCATATACGATTTTTAGTTTTAACAAACACTTTAGTTTTAACAGGTAGCTAGCACCATTCAT
>NW_027453761.1:0-2500 GCF_964194025.1 Convolutriloba macropyga | reverse complement strand
ACAGTCTACGCACTGTTTTTGCTTTGATTGAAAATGCACTGTGCTCAGACCAGATTGCTTCCTAAAAGTTTATTTGGAGAAAAATTATCATATTGGATCCACGCTCAAATTTCTTTTGGCTGTCCTCCTATAAAGACTTGTCAAAGAGTTCATCCTACAGAAGCCAAAAAATTTACTGATATCAAGAAGCTGGTCGAGAAACTGACTTACACAGAGCATCGACAAACCTTCACTATTCGAAATCTTACCAATCACCTGAATATTGTTGAAAGCAAGCAAGATTAATCTAAATTATCTATAACAGTTTTGAAAGAGTTTTATCTATTGAAGAGTACAAGAGTCGCAAATTTGTACCATTCAGCAACCTGGACATCCTTGAGGATAATAATATAGTGCCACAAATCTTTAAGCCACAGGGTTGATAAGGTATCTATAGCAATGCTTTAAGGGCATGAAAAAATGCGCCCGTTTGTGTACAAGTTTTATATTGACTTTAAGGGATGTAATATTGAAGAGGGCGTCTTTTCTCGAGCTCTCCATAGGTTTTTGGGCTCAGCCAATTGTCATTCTTGACAGGCACTCAAAAACTGGCGCTCAAGTTGAAGAGAAACTCGTGAAACGATTTTACAGCATAGTATCTGGAGGCCTTGGGCAGCCAACGAAAAAAAAAAGTTCTGAGCATTTGAGAACCGGGAGAACTATCCGCAGATCCCAATAAGCAACTAAGAGCCATTCAGAATAAAATCATCTTTCGTATTCACTATCGCAACTATGGAAAAAAAGAGAGAAGAAATCGTATTTTTTTGCCCCAACACTATGGCCGACGACAGCAATCCTTATGTTGATGCTGCTTCACGGAAACAAAACGTTGATTTTTCCCAATTTTCATCATCAGGATTTGGTACTCAAGAAAAAATGAAACAATCAAAAACTAAGCTTTACATTGTAATTTCTAAATGTGGGCTCCCTGGAAAGGCACCTAGAGAAATCAGAAAATTTTTGAATAATCTTGCGTCTCTTCAACTGGTGATTTGTCTCGTGGAGACATAGAATGAAGGCTGCACATGCGGAAATCATTTTTTCCTTGATGGATACAAAAATATTACAAAAAGTTGAGCAAAACACAAAAAGGAGGACCTGAATTTTTGCAAACAGGGTTTTGAAATAGTCAACAAATTCTAAAATACTATGACGAAAAGCTCAGGGTCGAGGTCATCATTGGAGAAAAAAATTGTTCATCGCCAATTTGTTTGTTCCACCCAGATACAAACGACTAGATTTTCTCAAACTTTTGATGCGTTTGGTGAAATTATTATGGACACTTGATCAAAAGTAATCATTCTCGTGCTTTTTATTATTGACTTTGCCACACTTCTATGAGCCAATATTTTGACAATATTCTCATCAAAAACGAGTTTCATCATTCAAATTCCGAGTAACAAGCAAATGCCAATCTCAGAGTCACATCTTGATCTTTCCATCACCATCATAAGTTTTGCTAAAAACTTTTGTGCTACCAAAACAGTGAAATACTATATAACAGTTGTTTCCCCGTTTCAGTACAGTGCAAACGAAGTCCTCTCAAGATAAATTTTTTGTTTTAAAACTCTATGGAAGGAGGGATAGACAGATTAAAGCCACTTGTTGCAAGCTAGTTCCAGCGAAAGTATAATAGGATAACAATTCGCATAAATAAATTAATAGCCAAGCGTAATTTTCAATTCAAAAACTTGGACAAAGGAAAACATAGAATCTGACAATAAATCTTTCAACTTTAAAATGCAAGCGCTCAACAAAAACGGCAAACCAAAAAAAACCTTTTTTGCTGCTTTGTTTTAAAACTGTGGGAAAAGCTCAAGAGATACTTTCAAATAATCAACAGATTTATTTTTAATAAATAAAAAATTTATCACAAACAAAAGCAGAAAAGTCAGAAGTGTCGGAGGGAAAAAAGGTTGCGAAAGTTGACAAGAAACAATTCGCTTCAGTTTTTATTAGCATTCTCTGAAGTTTTTTTTAAAAAACCAAAACTCTTTTTTTGAACGATCAGAAGCTGCCATCATATTTTTGTAGAAAACAAACTTAAAGAAAGGGATAGGTGAGATGTGCAAACAAAAGCTAAAACAGTTAACGCAAAAATATTTTTGAAGAAATTGGTGGAAAATGGTTTAGGGGTCAAAATTTGGAATCCCATAATTCCTATCGTTTGGAAAGAACACCGTCGCTATTTTGAAACAAGTCTTTTTCTAAAGAGTTTGCGTCAGAAAATGGAAGTCCTCAAAGTTCGGTTTTAGGCCAATTCTAATTTTTCAAATCTTGAGTGATTTAGTGGACGATACTTAAAACCTTACGTCTGCTTATAACGCTTGCTTGATTTGTCCAACGCCGTTCTTTTGAAGAGAATTGCATCGTTTCAAGCACTTGATGCTAATTGTTGACTATCAGTTTACATTTCAAGACCACATAGGTTGTGGTTGCAGACATTTTGTTGCTACTTTGG
>NW_027453760.1:0-28754 GCF_964194025.1 Convolutriloba macropyga | reverse complement strand
CAGAATTGAAAAACCTGGAAATAAATTTATTTTGTACGGTGCCGTATAAAAACTTGATACGGCCGTATACAATGGGTACTAAGGTTCATAGTTTCTCTCCGTCACCGTATAAATCCTGGCAAGTTCTTAATGTTTTGTCTAAGGTTTAAAGCACCCTATTTTACTCTCTGTGATTTTTCATCTCATTTGAGACAGATGATTTTTTTTATAAATAATGACTTAGTCAATATTCTAATGATCTAAGCGATCTGATTGTTATTTTATTTTTGCTTTTCCTGTAAGAAGACCTGCAGTGTGAGATCTAAAGTGTTGCAAAAATGATATTAGCTAACGAATTAAAAAACAATTTGGTTATCTTCTAGGTAATCAATTAGAACATTTTAACATAAGATGACAAAAGGATAGTTTATTAAAGATAGGCGAAACATTTTGAATAAAGGTTGATTAGCTTCTTGGAATATGCAAGATAAATGGTTATCTTGCAAGCTTACTGCAAACAGAACATTTATGAGCAATTTTGCAGGAGCCTTGCAAGCACATTGGAAGATCTTGTAAGACAGCTGCCGGTTTTTGAGTAAAGGTCACACCTCGTTTTATGTTTGTTAGGAAACACTTCAAATGACAATTATTTTTCGCTTCCTGTCGTTGTAAGTTCTATTTAAATATTGATTTAGGTTTTGAGTTGCTTTGGGCGAACTGTAAAATGCCATCTTGTGAACTTAAGCAGCTAAAATATTCTCAAAATCTGTTTGTGGTTTGAGATATGATCAGCATTTCTGAGCTGAACTTCAACACATTAGAACTAGTTATTGAATTCTTTTATAAGCTTGCTATTGAGAAAACGTTTTCAAAATTGCTAGCACGTGGATTTAACCTGATGAGGGAGTTATTAGGATAATTGAGTCCATAGCGATTGGTTATCACAAAGCAAGGACTGGATTTCTTTTCCTTCCTAGCAAGACGGTCAACAGAAAAATTAGAAGTGTTAAAAATCATAATTATATCAAATTAGAGTAATTTTTTACTTACCGTTATTATGAAATTACTTTAAGAGGGACTGTTAAACACTGTATTAGTTTGGAGACAATTTGCACAATTTAATGAGTGTAACTTTTAAGCGATAGTTGGACTCTGGAGTTGTAGTTATTGATATATTAGCAAAATCAATCTTGGCACGAGTAGATAAAGTTGCGAACAAACTAGGGGATACAGGAGAAAAGCTGTCTAAGGATCTTAATAGTTTTTTGTTGTCATTAGACGCTGCTTTCACCAATTATTAACAAAATTAAATTGTTTATGTTGTTATATCATTGCATTATTGATCATAGTACCGTCAAATTTAATTGAATCATTTTTGAATCGATTCTTAAAATTTCTTGTCTTAAAATCATTTTAACCTTCATTTGCAAATAGCTTCTACAAAAAATAGTAAATTAAAGAAACGCATGTATCTCAAAGGTTTCTTGTTTGCTATGAAGAAAAGAATAAAAATCACCTTCAATAATTTTTTAAAAGCTGGGCTGGCTGCGTCAGTTTGATAATCATCATTGTTCTACACTTTTTTTTTTACCTTTGCAGCAATTTCAAGATTTTGGGTAAAAGACTACAAAAAATTGCGAATGACGTGCTTTGTCAAAAGCGACGGCGTTTAAATGTGATTCATCTAATTTTTGTTGCAATTTTCCGTTTAAAGCAAGTTTTTTGTGTTGCTGTCTTGGATAAATTTTCGAGTGCTGTTACAAAAAGATATTATAATTTAACTCTGAGCTCAAGCATTTAAAAAAGTTTCTATTATGTTACGCGTTGCTGACATTTATTAGTTGGTCGTTTTGTCGACAATTTGGAAAATGGGCGCATTGTGTTTCCTCTTGTTTCTATTCGATTATAGAAGAAATATTTTGTGGACATAAAATATTTTGGCTCCAAGTTCAAGAAGAAACCAGATTTGTAAATGATGGCCCTTTAACAGTTTAAATTCCCCGTAGAAGTTGATTAAAGTGCAGGGTTCTGCAAAGTACCATAATTGATGCGCTTGAGTTTGCTGACTTAAAGATTTTTTGAGAAATTTCTATCATTGAAAGCAGTAGTTTTTCAACATTTGCTTTTCAGTAGAAGGGCACCTGAAATGAGATTTTGTGATTTGATTTTGAAATTGAATTTGAAACAACCAGCAACAGTTAAGCAAAATAGTCCGATAATAGCTGCCTGGAGTGAGTATTGAAAAGAAGTATATCTCATCAAGAGGAAGATCTCACAAAGGGGAATTAAGCTAGATTAAACAAAAATTGTTATGCCGAGTTCAGAAAAAAGTATTTAAAGTGTGCAATTATCGTTGACGTACGTATTTGTAAAATGATTAACAATATGGTAGATAACTGCATCTCTCAACTCGTTTAGCGGCAAAAGTGTGCTTGAGCAAAGAAAATTATATGCAAAATTAATTTGCCGTTGAATTGAAATTTGACGTAAGCGGAATATTCGACAGGAGCCTGATCTCAGAACTGCGAGTTAGCCACCTGTCCTCCAGATACTGTAAATCTACTAGCTTGTGAACAGGTTTATTTGAAACCTGCTTAAAAGTTTTGAGAAATTTTTATCAGGAAAAACTCAAAAACATTTATTTTTCCGTAAACCAGCGTAGGAATGGACATCAAGTCTGTTTCTCAAAGGAAGGGAATATTCTTTTGTGACACATGTGTTATAGAAGGAAATGAGTCGGTTGAGCGAAAAAGATTGTCTATCTTGGTACTCAACACCGCAAATCTGAGAAAGTTTGGAGCAAATTTTTTTGGCGTGCTACTTAAATGTCAATTTTCTATCCAGATTGAGATCTGAACACTTAGATTGGAGGGTATTCTCAACAAAACTATTATCTAATTAAAATTTAAGGAGTTTTTTCGAAAACACACCAGGATACATTTGTTGTAGTTTATAAGTTTTTTTGTAAGTAAATAGTTTTAGTTTTTTTGAAGTAAATCGTGTAAATAGCGCAAGGGATTTCATAATATAAACAAACTTTAAACAAAATTTTTATTTGTTGTCTGTTGAGCTCTTAATAATTGTTGCATCATCAGCCAGGAGAACAAACTTATTTTTATCTGCGGTATTTCTTAAGATCATTGGTATATATCAGGAACAGTAACGGACACAAAATTGAGCCCCCAGGTACAACCCATTTAACCTATTTAGCCTATTTAACTTGAGCAATTAAATTTGGTCTCCGTTTATTGCTGCCTATCAGTTATTTATATTCTTTAAAAAAATCCAGGAAAAAAACCTCGGAAGCAGTACCACTCCACTTTTCGGACCAATTTATGATCAAAAGTTTTCAACACCTTTTTTCATGTGAAAAAAACATGAGGATCCTATATCTTTTCTGTCACACACTTTGCCCATAAATTCAAAATGATGTAAAAGAGCATTACCGTAAGATTGCTTTGGCTAAAAACTGTACAGCCGAGTTGACACGATTTCATTGTTCTGTTGAAAAAAGTTTTCGATAAAATAACACACTCATGAACCTTAGCTCTAGAACTGGACAAAAAAATTGTTGATGAAGAATTGAGCCCAAAATCTGAAGTACCTTCATGGAACGGCTTCACATTTACAATTTCCATGATTGTTAGAAAAAGTCAACTTAGAAGCAGGATTTAAAAATTCTGCTTATGATGACTGAAATAACTAATACAAAAAATTTTGTAATCCAATTATCTATATCATCATGACCAGAACTGTTTTTGTTATTTAGAGATTTTTTTGCCCAGCAAACTTCGTTTGCAGTAATTGTCCGAACAAAAAAGATGTGAGATATCCTAATTTACCGGGCTCTTTCCGAGTTGCGGATCCAAAAGCCCCTGATAATTTCGTAAAAATTGAGGAGAGAAAAACAACCAATTTTGTTGCATCAATATTTAGGCTTGTTATATCAAGTATTGAATAACTTGTTTACGCTTTATGAACGTATATGTACTTATCTTCTTTCCTATTAATTATGCCGTCAAGAAAATGCTCCGAGAGTTTTTTTTTGTTTTGTTAACTGATTGCAGTCTTTTCTGGAAAGAAATAATTTTTTTAGCTGCGTCATTAAACCAAATTTCGAAAAATTTACATATTATTTATATATATATATATATATATATATATAAATATATGTATAAATATATATATATATATATATATATATATTTTTATATATATATATATATATATATATATATACATATTTATAAATATATATATATATATATATATGTATATATATATATATATATATATATATATATATATATATGTACATATATATATATATATATATATATATATATATATATATATACATATATATATATATATATATATATATATATATATAAGTATTTGGATACTTATATATATATATATATATATATATATATATATATATACATTTATTAATATATACATATCATATATATTTGTATACTCAACAATTCTGTTTTTTTTTAAATTTGTGTGATACATTGATTATTTTGCTGATATTTTCCTCCTCAAAGGAACAAACTTATCTAAGGTTGTTGAGGCGAATTGAATTTTGTCACCGATAGAAGAAAAAATGATCATTTTTGTTTTTGGGAAACATGATGCAAAATGAAAAAAAATTAAATCCATTTTCCGATTTCGCAAACTCTTCAAAAACTACCAAACCAATCATTTTTTGCTCTGGTGTTTTTGCGGTTGAAACCAACAAGTTAAAATGATTGTATGTTGTATTGATTACTGATTTTCAAATTAATTCATTGCTGCTCATAATATGATTAGGGAAAATTTTGGTTTTGATTAGTTACTCTGATAGGATCATTATTCAGTATATAAAAACCAGTTGAATTAAAACGACTCAGGTGCTTGTGGTTTGTTTCTCCTATAATATCAATTTTCAAAGCCCTGAATATCAAAGCTTTTTCAGGAAAAAAGAAGCTCATTTTGAACTGAATATTTTTTTATTTTAAAAGATGGATGTGTGGCTACTTTTGTATAATATAGCGATACTGGCCCATAATTGAATTCAACTGTTAAATACTTTCAATTAACGATTTTTTCCATGAATCGATGTTCACTGATATTTCTCCAAAACAAAACAATTGCATGATCTCCATCTACTCGGTACAACATAAGCGGATCATTATCTTTGAGTCATGTTTCGCAATAGCAGAAGACAGTTGGTTTCACGGAAAAACTGTGAATGCTGCTTTTAAACTGGTCATCAGGGCAATTTAATGAATAAATATTTAAGAACCAAACAAAGAGTTCTTCACTGAACCCATCGAACTCTCATCTATGAAATAACTTTTACGGATATTTAGGCAATCTGATAAAACAGAAAGATTAGGTTAGTCGACATCGCTTGCCTCAATTTTGCAAGGTATAAAGTACTTTGTTTGCACGAGATACATGCAATAAGCCTGCAACGTATTCAAATAGTTGGCTCACGTCGCCAGACATTTCCCGTAGTTGTTGAATGATCAAGTTGTTTTCATAAAATGGAATTGAAGGCAGATTTCGTTTGGCAGCGGGCCTGTTCATCTGTTTTTGTGACAATATTGTAGGGACGGTAAATATAAGCTTCTTGTTTTTAAAATCTTATCTAAATAAGTTTTTTTGCTCTGATGTATTCATTTTTATCCAGTTCTGATTTAATGGCCATGCGCTTCATTTTTGCTCCAACTTTCACCAAAAATTGAGGCTGGTTAATGTTTCTCATAGGTTCTAAACATTTTTCAAACGCGCATTCCAGATTTTTCTTGTTTGTTTTTGTTATTGTTTCATTCATAAAATTGTATTTGCTTTTAAGTGGAGTTTTGAATTCAGCAAGTAATTTTTCGAACCCAAATGCGGCTTTTATTGCAAAAACATATGAACTTAGCTATTATTGCTGATAGGACCCTCTGATTGACAATTCTTCCTGGTTCATGACAAGCTAGCAGTCCAATGAATTACCTCGTTTTCGAAATTGACCGCGTCAGAAGTAACATTGGCATGTGAGATCAACGGTAAAATTTCAGCAAAAATGGTGTTTTTAGTAGAGCATCTTTCAACATCATTTTCTTTCGATCGCAAGTGATGCATTTCATTTTGTTAGTTGGTGCTTCGATTCACCTTAGCTTTTGAAACATTGCACATTCGGCTACGGAAAGGTTTTTTTCAGGCTGAACATGCAAAATTTCTGATTGCGTACTCATTTTTTCGGCAGTGGTCACTGAATTGTTCATTTGGAATAGAGCAAAGCAAAAAGAGCATGCGAGAAGCGAAGTTCGTTGGATATTCATTTGTGTTTTTGCTTCGTCATGTAAATCTCTGTTCGGTTCTTCAATTATTTACAGTAGTCTCTAGTTGTCCTCAAATTGCCCATTATGCGTTTTTGCATTTTTCTGTAAGAGCTCTCTTAATGGTTTCCCTTTGATTTGAGGTGCTGGTTGACATTGGATGAAGCGATGATTTGCTTAGGGATAATTACAGTTATTGGTGACGGAACTTCATAATCGATCCCAATATAAATCAGGGTTTATCGTTTTTTGTTCTCTTGTTTTTCATGTTCCTATTCATCGTTCTCTGTTGTTGGTCTCATGTTGCTTACCTAAGGTGCTTGAATTTCGGGGTTTTCAAAGCATTTGATTGACGGTTGGCTAATTTTTTTGGAAGCATTCTTTGTGGTTTCAACGATAAGTTGCAAATTTTAACGCCAATCTGTTCAAACTTCCCAGCGCTTCCCATTAACTTATAGTAACCGCCAGAGCTATCTGATCCTAAGCAGAGAACACTTGGAGTCATTTAACTTGATACCGGTCGTTGTATAACCTCCTAGACTCTCAGTGTTTATTGATCAGCTGTTGAATAGCATTTTAACACTGATACTGATTGCAATCAAATCGCATTTCAGTGTTTTGCTCGGTTAAGCTCAATCACCACCAAATGCAGGACAATCATCCAACTGTTTATTTGTAATTTTCCAAAATTTTTAATTTTTTAAACATAATTCTCACCCTGATAGAACTCAGGAACTCAGATTCCGATTATCTGTCTAATATTTGTTCCGACACACTTTAGTGGGGGAGGAACTATAAGATCAAATGGGTTTTTCTGTTTGGTCAATTTTGGCTGATCGATATATCCGTAATAGGGGGTTTGAGTGGTATCATTTGAAAACCCGTCCAGCGTAGATTACAGATTAAAATTTTTTTGAATTTCGTTTTTACACCTAGTTATCGAAGTTTAATTTTTGTCAACATTTGACAGGTTTCCTTGACTAATTGACTGTTTTTGTTCACATTTTCTGTATTAATGCTAAAAATTTCCGTCGGTTTTTCAAAAATTCTGTTACAATTTCAAAAATAGTTGGTTTTAAGTTTAAAGATGTAGAAAAATTGCTTAACAGTCTGATCCAAGTTTTTGGCTAAACTTTGTCATAGTTTTTTCAAAAAAATTGGTCTTTTTTTTCATCAAAAATGTAACCAAACATGCATGTTTAGACCACTTTCTATAAGTTTGCCGTAAATGCAGACAAAAAATGCTGTCACGATCGGTGAATTTGAGGAAACTCCAAATAAAACAGTCTAAACGCCAGCCTCCTGTTGGAGTGTGGTGAAAAAAAGTTTTGCCAGTTTTTCAAAATTAGAAAAAATTTTTTGAGCTTGTACACTTCTAAATTTTCCTTTTATTGTTTCTATTGAACAATTTACTCATAAATGCAGATATACGTTTTTTGTACTTTCTCCAATTTTCAAATTTCACAGCACGTCACATAACCACATAACCTGAGAGTGACATCCAGAGCCATGTGATCTGAAACAGAATACAACTGGACTCATTGAACTAGATACTGGTTGTGGTATAGCCAAAATATTTTCAGTGTTTTTCGATAAGCTGTTGAAGATTGTTGTAACATTAATACTGAGAGCAATCAAGTTGCGTGCCAATAAATTTTGATCGGCTGATGTCGATCCCTAACAAATTCTACCAAATGAAGGACATTCTATTGACGGTTTCTAAGTAATATTTCAAAACTTTTTATTTTTTATTACATAATTCTCACCCTGATAGAAATCAGGAACTCAGAATCTGGTTATCTTTTCAATATTTGTTCGTACACGCTTTAGTGGGGGAGGAATTGTATACTCAAATATATTTTTTTATTCAAACAATTTTGGCCGACCGTTACTTTCGTTGTAGAGGGATGTGAGTGGTATCATTAGAAAGCCCGTCCACCGTAGAATAAAAAACAAAAAGGATTGTTTTGAATTTCGTTTTTTTTGTCAAAATTTTGGCCAATTTTTTTTAAATTTCATTCCTTTTTTCTTCAGAAATATCATCCAACATGCATCTTCAAAACATTTTAAATCAAGCCACCTGTTAGAGTATGATGAAAACATAATATTGCCGAATTTCCAAAATAGAAATGAATTGTTGAGCTCTTCCGCTTACAAATTTTATTTTTATTAAACAACTTGTTGCAAATTCTCTGCAAAAACCACGCTTGTGTTTTTTAAACGAAATTCAATGATAATTGCAGATTTATTTGTTAGTTTTGTTACATTTGCTGATTTCTTTTTATTTGAAAATTTTGTGGTTCTTTTTTTTGTGTCCTGTCTCAATATGATAATATTTAGAGGTCTTATATGACAATATTTACGTTGAGAGAAAGTTCAATTGCGAATATCTATTAAATTTTGTGAATAGTGTTTGATTCGATTGTCTTTGACAAAGTTCTCTCGCCAAATTATTTCAGATATTGTGTTTTGTCTTCAATTTGTCGTTTCTTTTTTATCATATGTCATTTTCCGGATAATGATAAAACCCAATGGATTCTATGAACCCATAAATAAAACTAATTTTACATCTCAGCTGGCTTAGAAGGAAATTGTTTTGAAAAAATATAAATTGCGATTTATCATTATAAAAAGTTTTTTTTGAGAAGATCATGATTTTAACGGTTTCGACTATGTTTTCTCGCAATTTGTCGAGTTCTGGTCATTATAAAGAGTCTCAATTGCGTTTTCTGGAAGTACGGATAAATTAGGTAAAGATTTCACATGTTAACTAATGGTTTTGATGACATCAAATTTTATTGCTTTAAAAAAGTGCTGTTTTTTCTAACTCTGACTTATCTTTCCTTTTGGTCTACTTGTTACCTATTTCCATTAATGAAAGGTCACATATCTTTTTATTGGTGTGGAACAAAGGCGCAGTTGAAGGCATCTGATGTTTTTGTGAATGGATTATGGTTTCAATGGCTTGGAAAATGTTTTCTCGCAACACTAATTATTTTTTTTTGGTTTTTCTGTTCTTTTCTAGTAAATTCTGGATAATGACAAGTCTTAGTTGCTCCCTATGGAGGTGTAAATGAATCTATTTATTGTTTTCAGCTGTTAGCTATTGGTGTTCATGACTTCGAAAATAGTTGATTTCAAAAAATACAAGCTTGTTTTATAGCTAGACCCTTTTCGTTTCCTTTTCTTTCTTACTTTTTACCTATTTTTAATTAAGTATAGGTTCCATATTTTTCCTAATGAACTGCAAGTTAAATTGTTTAGTTTATTTCTTCTGATGATTTTTAGTCTTTGTTATTTATTTTTTTAAAAATAGACATCGATATTGGTCGTAACTAATGCTTGATTTATGTTTCGTTTTGCTGTTTGTTTTATCTCGCAGCATTAGTGGAAGATCTCAGAGGCCCTCTAATGTGACATTATTTATCTTACTTAGTGGTTTCAGTTTTGAACATTTTAAAATATTATTTAAGATATTTTTTCGCACTCATTTGTTAAGCTATTTAGTCAAAAATGCGATTGAGTGGGGTCGGAGCATCATGTGCAAGTGCACATTGCCGAGCCTCCTTGTTTTTTGAAGTGTAGTGGAGGTATAAACAACCTCACTAAGGTGTCTTTGAAGTCATGTGTTGAAAGTATTTCAGGATAAGGTGTTCCAAAACTGATGTCGAATCCGCACTCTTAAGCATTTTGTGACAAAACATTCTGAAGTTCACAGAATTGATTTTCTGGAAAAAATTGATTTGATTTTTTGTAATCACTGCATAACATTCCTAATTTGGTATTTAGGTTCATGAAAGGGTCTAAAATTAATGGCAAAGAACAATTATTCATTTATTCTTGTGATTTTATATAGATGCGTCTCTTCTTTTGGTTAAGTTCCTTTTTCACATCGCTTTGGCTAACTTTGATTTTGAAACAGTGGCTAAGAGAATTGTTTAATAGCAAACGTCTTCCACAAAATGTGAGTTTTAAATGAGATTTTTTATGACATGACTGCTGTATGATTGATTTCCCAGAGGTGCAGATGCAACTGTTAAGGCATGCTTACCCAATGACCCTTATCAAAACAAACCCTGAATTCAAAAGCTATCACTATCTGGCTCTTCTTGTAGGAATTCATTCTAGTAAGACAGCTAGGATTGGGTAATCAGGCCATTAGGTAGAGCATATCTTTACAGGCTGGAACTTTTTCAGGTATTAGCTATTCTAATAATTTGTATGGCAGATTGTAAGCTTAACTTGCGAAAATTATTAAATGATGGTTGTCAAAAGTGACTACTAATTGTAGTCGGTGGGAATTGAAAAATGACCCTAAACTAAACCATCACTCTCTTTTTATGGAAATAACTGAAGACGTGAAAGAGAAAGAGGGGAGGGTGTGAAATGGAAGAACACCTTTTCCCCCACTTTTGCAATTCAATGTTCACCCGCTTATAAAATGCAAAATGTGCACTTTTTGAATGCTAATTTAGCATAACCGACTTTTCCCTTCAGTATATATGTCATTACCACTTAGAAAGGTGTGAGATTGAAAATCATCATTTTCTGGGCCTTTAAGAAGTAAACGAGAGCAGAGAACCTGATTAGTGGAGGAATCTTTTGTCAAGTTTTAATTTGATTATATTCGCCAAATTACTCCATAAGAGGAAAATCCTCGTCTCTGAAGGCAACGGTAAGTACCGGTATTTAAACTGAATTAAGTGCTGCGATTGTTAGAAGTAGGGTCACTATTCAGATATTGCTGATTGACTTTTGTTGTTGTGAACAATTTAGATCTCAATTTACACTTGAATACCACACTTGAACCTGCATCAGTGATGGATTTAATTTACTTTTTAATGCCATAAACCGTTACACCAATTTCAATAAAATTTAGCCCCAATTCTGTTTGTTTAAAACATGATAGTATTTTAGACCAAAATTCAAGTAGCGGACAAAAAATACCATTTTAACTTTTCCGTTGAATACTAAGTTCTGAACGCTGTGCAAAAGGTAAGAGATCTCTCAAAGTATTTGTTCCGACCCCACTTGTGTGGTGGGGGGGGGGAGGAACTATAAACTCAAATGGGTTTTTTTTGTTCAGTCAATTTTGGCCGATCGATATATTCGTCGTAGAGAAATGTGAGTGGTATCATTAAAAAGCTTTTCCAACGTAGAATTCACAATTAAAAAGATTTTTTATTTTTGTTTTTTTTCGAGGAGTTATCGAGGATTGACGTTTTGTGTGAACACGCGATATTTGTTCACTTTTAGTGTAATTTTTCTACAAATTAAAATATTTTCTATAAAAATGGTATTTCAAAATTAAATTTCACGCCAAAAAAAGGACCAATTTTTTGTTCCTAATACACTAAAGGCGATAAAAATGACTAGTTCTGGTCTCATTGGGAAGTTCACTATCAAAAAAAATTCGAATTCTATTTGAGAGCTCTTTTTTTTTTAAAAAACTTTTCTCTTTTTTGCTATTTTAAGTCACCTAGAGACAAGTCACTCTTGTATCAAGCTTCTATTAAAAATAAACCTCCTTTACAGTCAAATTAAGCCCAATGAACAAAAAACATCGTTTTCAAGGAATTGCTCATGTTTTTTTTTGGCTTCGATTCTGAATTTTCGTAATTTTAAATGAAATTTTGAAATTCTTTTTGAGGTTTTACTATTTTTTGAAGTCCTACGGCATCGATTCATTGATTAACAGTGCAATATGTTCCATAATGAGCATTAAGTGAACATATCTAGTGCTTTGAGGGGACAGCTAATGGCTGTTAAGACTTAAAAAACAACTTTTCGATTTTTTTGAACATTAAAGAATAAAATTTATTATCGTGAACTGTGAGTTAGTCCAGGAGTGACAGCACCCTCTTCCTTTCTACTGCAAACAAATTTAATCTGGCTAGCGAATTTGTCTTCTAACTATTGGTTATATGACTTCAATGACACAAGATTTCAATTTTCTTTAAAAATTTTTTGGATATTTTTTTATTATTGGTTATTTTTGAACTCTTATCACATTATCCAAACATTATACAAATTATCCAAATATTATTTTAATGCCATTGGCTTCAAGAGGTTGTTCAGTGCATCACAGATAAAGTTTTCCGAGAAAAATTAATGGTTTTATTGGCTTCGACACTTCCTTCTCGCTTTTTTTTTACCGAATTTTGGTTTTTGCCTGTTTTTGTTATTGTTTTCACAGTCACAAGGCTTATTGTGATGTCATGTTCATTATCTATGCGTAACAAACATCCTTTTTCTCCCATCGGGTTATATCTGAGCGTAGATATTGAGCTCCGTTGAAAGATTTTGAGTTTAATGGCTGTTAAGAGTTAAAAATAATTTTTCGAATTTTTTTTTTAATATTCAACAATCCTAAACTTTTTTTCTTGAACTGTTGGTCAATGTCAATATTAGCGATGTTTTTTTCCGTTCTACTGCAGCCAAAATTAATCTGGTTAGCGGTTTTATCTTCTGCCTTTTAGTTTTAAACCCTCAATGCTACGAGATTCCATATAATTTTTTTAAACTTTTGCTTCTTTTTTTATGTTTGGGTCCTTTTGAAATCTTATCAGATCATCCTACTGCTGATGGTCCTCATTGTGCTAGGGAAACATTTCAACGGATCATAGATAAAGTTTTCAGAGAAGAGCTTATGATTTGAATTGCTTCGACATATTCTTCTTGCACTTTTCTAGTAAATTTTTGGTTTTTGCCTGTCTCTGTTGTCGCTTTCATAGTCAATAACTTGTTGTAAGGTCTTATTGATGAAATATAATTGTCAAACAAACTTAATGTCCCGTCGAGGCATAATTTAGCGTATTTACTGGCTTGCGTTGAAGGCTAATGAAATTAATTGCGTTGATAATACCTGTTTTCTGGAAAATTTCGTTGTTACCCGAAACAGTCAGTTTATAGCGAATAGTCTTAACGCTTACAATAATCATTTTGAAGTTTTTTTCAAACTTTTCAGTTTTTGTTGTTCTTTTTGTCAAATTGTAACTTAATTTCATCAGTGAGAGGTCCCATCCAATTTCTTGTATCTCAAGAGATAACTTATCTATTGATATTAATTGTCACAATGTTTGTTTTGCTATATGCGTTTTTTGGACAATAAGCGTTTTTCTGAACCTTTGTTTGAGTGGCCAATTTTTGTGCTACTTTTTCTCTTCTTTCAGAACAATGGCGTAATAACAGATCCCAATGGTTTTCAAATGTGGCGAAAGTAAACTTATTTTATCTCTCAGTTTAAAAACTTCAGCTAAATCAGTAGAACCGAACAATTGAATTAAAGATACATAAATTTCAGATGATAGCTAATGACTTTAATGGTAGCAATAGTTTGTGTTTTCGCAAATCATTTGTAATTTTTTTGAGTTTCTCTTTAGTTCGCTTCTATGGCTTAGTCTAACCAAAGACAAGTCTTTTCGGTTTTGTAATCAGTTTTTAGTAATTTATTAAGGATTATTTAGTTAAAAGCTATTGATTTTTAAGATTTTTGAAACTTCTTGGTGTAAAAAATGTTGATTATTATTTTAGGTTTCGCCTCACTGTTCGTTCTTCTTGTCGACTTGTTACCGAGTCTGATTAAGAAAATTTTCCAACTGCTTTATTGTTAGAAAAAAGTAAACTCGTGTAGTTAAGGTTTTACCTGATTGCACTTTGACGTTGTTACTAGGTGCTTTTAAAATTAGATATTCCGTTTTTGCCGTGAAATTTTTGTTTGTGCTAATTTTGTTTTTTTGTTTTTTTGTCTCTTAGTCTCTTTAATGTCAGATCACGTTGGCGTTGTAATGAGGCATGGCATTATGTAATTGAATTAGTAGATAAGGTGTGTGACGTTTGCTTTAAACTCAAACATCTATTTTTGTTATCTCTTCATTTGGTTGACAATTTAGTCAAAAATGTAGATGAGCTCGGGTCGGAACATCATGTGCGAACGCACATTAACAAGCCGCCTTGTTTAAAAATTGCGTTTTGATCAACCGCATACACATAGGTTATTTTTGAGTTAAGTGTGTTTTCATGTTTTTTACATATTAATTGATATTTACATAAAAAACACACAGATGAGTTTCGACTAAGGTTTAAACCTTTGGAATTATTTTAAGGCTGTTTCAAGCAAATAAAGTCAAAAGATTTTAATTGAGGAGACTTATGAAATTAATTCGTTTGATGTACATAACGGCAACAAATGCCCAAAATTAAACAAAGCATTGATAATGTTGTTGTGCATAAATTGATAATGAATATTACAACACGGTTGTTATCGCCACCGAGAAGCTATCAATGATAAAATCGAGGGCGATAACAACCGTGTGGTAATTTTTTTAAATCAACACCTGTTGCGGTCAGTTCAAAAAAGAACACAGTTTTATTGGATTTTGATTTTCATTTTTTGTGGACAATTACCTTTTCAAAGGTAAGTAATATCTCTTCGGATCTGTTCTTCGTTTTGTCCTCATGCGCCCTCCCCCCCATTCACACACACATACACGCACACACATGCAAGCACACACACACACACAATCACACACACACACAGCAAAACACACACACGCACACGCACACAAACACACAAACACATACACACTTACACACACACACAAACACACACCCAAACACACACGCACGCTCACACACGCACGTACACAAAAAATCACACACACACACAAACACCCCCCCACACACACACACACATACACACGCACACACGAACAAACACAGACACGCGCGCACACACACGCACGCACAGAAACACACAAACACACAGACACACACGCACATACACTCACACACACACACACACACACTTACACAAACACCTAAGCACACACACACACACACAAACATACCCACACACACGCATGCACAGAAACACACAAACACACCCACACTCACGCACAAGCACGCACACACACGCACACACACCAAAAGCACCCCACACACGCACGCACCACTCACACATACTTACACACACACACACACAATCACACACACATACAGACACACACGCACACACACATAAACACACACACACACAGCAAAACACACACACGCACACACACAAACCTGCACAAACACATAAACACTTACACACACACACACACACACACACACACACACACACACACAAACACACACCCAAACACACACGCACGATCACACACGCCTGTACACACAAAAATACACACACAAACACACACACCCACACACACACCCACACATACACAGGCACACACGAGCACACACAGACACGCGCGCACACACACAGACACACTCACACACTAACACTTACACACACCTAAACACACACACACAGACACACCCACACACACGCACGCAGAGAAACGCACAAACACACCCACACTCACGCACAAGCACGCGCACACACACACACACACCAAACACACCCCACACACACACAAGAACCACACACCTACTTACACAGACACAAAAACACACACGCACACGCACACACACACACACACTGTCACATACACATACATAAACACACACTTCCACACATACACACACACACGCAAGCTAGCACACACATACACAAACACACACACACACAAACACACACACACATCCACACCTACACACACAGCATACACACCTAAACACACTGACACACACGCACAAACACACACACATACACACGAATACACGAACACACACAGACACGCTTGCAAACACACACACACTTACATACACACTGACACACATCTACACACACAAACACCCAAACACACAAACACATCACACACACACGCACCACACACGCACACACTGACACATACACACACACACACAGAAACACACACTTCCACACACACACACACACACACAAACACACACATATCCACACCTGCACAGACACAGCAAAAAACACACACACACTTACATACACACAAACACACACACATACATACGCATACACGAACACATATACAGACACCTTAAAACACACTTACACACACCTACACACACACACAAACCAAACACACAAGCACACCACACACACACGCACCACACACGCACACACACACACACTTGCACACACACTTACACACACCTAAACACGCACACGGACACACACACACACTCAAACACTTACACACACACTGACACAAAGCTACACACACACAAACACACCACACACACGCACCACACACGCACACACTGACACATACACACACACACACAGAAACACACACTTCCACACACACACACACACACAAACACACACATATCCACACCTGCACAGACACAGCAAAAAACACACACACACTTACATACACCTAAACACGCACACGGACACACACACACACTCAAACACTTACACACACACTGACACAAAGCTACACACACACAAACACACCACACACACGCACCACACACACACACTTACACATACACACACAATCCCACACTCAAGCACGCACACACATACACAAACACATACACATTAAAACACACGCACGCACACACACACAAACACACAGACACGCACACACTTACACACACAAACAAACACGCAAACACACACACACGCACACACACACGCACGTACACACACAAACACTTACACACACCCTTACACACACCTACACACAAACACACCAACACACACTCACAAACACACCACACACACGCACCACACACACATACTTACACACACACACAAACACACACACAAACTTACTGACACACACACACTTACACACACACACACGCACAAACACACACCCAAACACACACGCACGCACACATAGACAAACAAACGTACACTCAAATTATACACACATACACACCCACACACACACAAACACACAAACACACACACACACGGAACCCCCTCCCCACACACACACACACACACACACACACCTGAGCACACACACACACATCCACACATACACACACGCACGCACAAACTTACTGACACACACACACTTACACACACACACGCACAAACACACACCCAAACACACACGCACGCACAAACAGACAAACAAACGTACACTCAAATTATACACACACACACACCCACACACACACAAACACACAAACACACACACACACGGAACGCCCTCCCCACACACACACACACACACACACACACACACACACACACCTGAGCACACACACACATCCACACACACACAAACACACACACAAACTTACTGACACACACACACACTTACACACACACACGCACAAACACACACACAAACACACACGCACGCACTCACAGACAAACAAACGTACACTCAAATTATACACACACACACACGCCCACACACACACACAAACACACAAACACACACACACACACACACACACACACGGAACCCCCTCCCCACACACACACACACACACACCTGAGCACACACACACACATCCACACATACACACACGCACGCACACCACACACCACACACCCCACAAACCACACACACTCACACACCACACACCACACACACACACACACACACACACCACACACACGCACCAAACACACACCGCCCACAACACACACATAACACACACCACACATGTCTTGACTACAAGTTTGTCAAACTATTTCCATCATTAGACTACGTGTTTATCACCACTCTTTTATCAGTACTGTTTACTTAGTAACAGTGGCGATTAAAGAGTGTGATAAACTCGTAGTCTAATGCTGAAGTGTTTTTCCAGTTTCGATTGGGCATTAAAATTTATTACACTGGCAGTTTATTCAACTGCTATTATCGCAACAGGTGTTGAATAAAGGATTGGACATGTTTTCTAAAAACTATACAGTTCTGCACATCTGAAATTTGTCTGGGTATGTTTTTTGTTATCTTTTCTTCCAACATATGCGGAAACAATGAACTGAGCAAATGAAAAGAAATGGGGTTGTTTACTTATAAACTTCAATTTGTAAAGGCGAATTTATCAGTGCAGTTCGGCAGAATCAAAAATCCTGACGTAACATTTCCATCTTTAACAAAAAACTTAAAACCCTGTTTGATAATTCAATAGAATTTGATTCGTTAGGCCAACAATAAATAACAGTTAAAACTTAATTTGTTCGATAAAGTTTCTTTCAAGAGTTTGTGATTCAAAGAAACAAAAACATAGTTGTTGTTTGTTATTCAGCTTGTGTACTGAAAAGAGACGCCTGCTTAGAATTACAAGGTTTAAAAACTTATTAAGATAATTTACAATTGTGAATATGCGTTCACATCAAAATCTTCAATTATTTTTTACAATGCATGTCGTTTAGAGCTATTGCTCTAAAAAAGTTTGTAAATTTTTTCTTAAACTAGTAATTGGTCCGCCACAAATAGAATGGGTTTCAAAGAAAATCACGCACTTTTAAATGTAAACTTTATCTAGTTCATCTTGAAATCAGTTTTTCCATCAAACTAAAGCCCTGTTGTAAATAGGCATAATAGTCTAAGTAATTTATGAACCGATTAAAACGTTCAAAAATCAATCATTTGTCATCTTTTGAGATGTTTTGATGAAGTAAAACACATTTTTAATTACATTTTTTTAATTGCAAAGTTTTTCAAGCCAATTTTGAGGCTAAATTATTTTCAAATTTTAAATAAAAAATGTATCGGATCGTTTTTAAATCGGATCATTGTTGTTATCTTTATTTTGTTCTGCTTTTACATTGGTTTACTCTAGGTATGGTCTTAAAAAAGGTCTTCATATTGAACTGAAAAAAACTGCAAGTGAATATTAGCAACATTCACAACAATTTGCAATTTTAAATTTGTTCATCAGTACTGTTGAAGTCAGAGAATAAATCAGTAAATCTGAAAACACTTGTTCAAAATCTTCACAATACTTTCAAATTGATCCCAAAATTTGATCATACCATTTTTGGGTGATTGTGTTGGGGTGTTTCAAAACTGAATGGAATTGATACCAATTAATAAAACAAAACTCCTGATGGTTAGTCAAAATAAACCAGAAATTTGGAATTGTTTCTGCGATGTTTTGACCCAGTTTTTGGCAATTTTTAGTTGAAATATTGTCAATTTTAGGTGGCTCAAACGTCAGTCTTGAGCCAGTGGAAAAGTGAAAGAAAGAACAATAGTGACAATTTTCTAGCTGCTTTGACATTTTTCAATCTTTCAATAAAATTTGTGTTTTTTTTCGCTATTGTTGGACGTTTCTAAACCCGCCTTGATTTTTCTGCGAAGTGCATCTCGAAATGTGAGTGGTGGTCAAGACGTTGAAGTCTAGTTGCAAGCGTTAGCAAAGACTTGCCTTTAATTTTGCAGTTCCTGGCCAGAGTTTGCATTTATTCTTGCACATCTTGGCTCAAACTTTCATTCCAGCTGCTTCAAAATAACTACTTAAAAAAGGTTTGCAATTAGACTGGCCTCGTACTGTTATTAATTTGACGCTAGTTGCTAATAGACTCCCCAGACATTGCAGAATAGTCATCGTGAAAGATTGGTACTAACTCGTACCAACAAGGTCCACTTTTAGTGCGATTTAGTACGAATCTTGCCAGATAACTATTTAGTCGCAAGAATTTGCAAGAATTAGCACACAAATTAGAGGATAACTATACTATGGTACTAAATAGTTTTCTTGCATGATCTTATAAGAGTTGTAGGAAATTGTTCTTGTAGTCAGTCGTACTAAAAACTAAATAATTAAGTAAGAAAATAAAAAGAAAATGAAAAATAGATCTCTAGCAAATGAAATAGTAAAACTGTAATCTAAATACTAATTATAGGAGAATTTAGGTTGAGAAATAGCGTCGTTTTCGGTCGGTTTTTGTCAATTTCTTTGTTTTTTTTTGTCTATGAACTGTCGGTTATGGTCGACATCGTCGACAATTCATGTTAGAGGTTTCGATTGTTGTTGTTTTATTGGTATCGTTGTTATATTACTTAGGAAGTGTCTATAAGCGTCGGTATTGTAGTTATCGATGTTCTCGTTTCTGGGTTAAAGAGTCACTGATTATAACCAAAAAAATGTAAAAACTAAATTAGTACGAGGAGTTGTTTTCTTGTAAAAACTTGCAACTTTCGTACTAACGAGAGCAAATACTTGGTTAATCTTGTAAGTTTTAGTAAGAAGTGTTAGAAAAAATGCAATCGTACCAAGTTAGTACAACGAATTGTTATCTTACAAGAACTTTCAAGTTCAGTTCTAAAGGATGAAGGATCTTACAATTTCTTGCAAGTTTCAGTTAGAAGCGTTCTCAAGCAGGGTATGTGAAATCGTACGAAGATAGTACGAGGAAATGTTTTCTTTTATGAACTTGCAATTTTCGTACTCACGAGAGCAAATACTTGCTTAGTCTTGTAAATTTTAGTAAAAAACGTATTAGGGAATGTCAAATCGTACCAAGTTAGTACGAGGAATTGCTATCTTGTAGGGACTTGCAAGTTTCCTACTAAAAGAAGTAAGATTTTAAAATTTCTTGTAATTATTACCAAGAATCATACTAAGAATACTTGTCTTGCAAGTTCTTGCAAGAGGCATAATCATATTTTCAGTTCCGTAAAAAAAATTGTAAGATCTTACAAGTTTTGTACAATGGATACAGAAACTTGCAAGTTGACTTAGTAAGAATTTGTACGAATCTTGCGAGATAACTATTCCTGGATGACTGGGGCTGTTAACTCTATCATTTTTTAAATATGAACATGTGCTTGATAACAGAATTAATAACTGTTAATAGAGCATACTGACCACTCAAAAAGGTTTTTGGAAGTAAGTTTTTTTCTCTTTCAATTGAATTTATTGGTTCAAAATTCCTGTAGTCTAATAAAAAAAGCACAATTTCAATTGTTGAAATGGACCTTTAATAAAAATTTTGCATTATTTGACCTTGTGAATAGGCTCCCATTTTTATGAGCGCCTTTATAGAACGTTGTGTTTCCTCTGTTACCACGAACAGCCAAAATGTTGCTCCTCACTAAAACGCGTGTATGCTGATTGTCTCAATTTAAAGAGTTCCATGATTCAACCGATCAGACTTCTGTGTTCAAAGTTTAGTGTTTTATAGTGCATTATAATAAGAAAAAGCTATATAAACAGATTTTTTTACAGGGAAAAATGACTTAGTTCGCAATTGTTCTTCCAATTAAATTAAATGCACCACAATTTGGAGTTTTTATTCCCAAATTGCTTGTACCGACCCAAGTATACAACCCTAACTCTGAGCGTTCAATCTGGTCAGGGTATAAAGATTTTCTTGATAGCTAACCTGAACAACCTGTCGAGCAAATTAGTCGAATATCTTTTGTATTGACAATTGATTCAAACATATATCAATTTACTCTCATTTCCTTTGAACGTACCCAATTTCGAAAGTTTATCTTTAGCGTCTTTTATGAAAACTGGAAATGATCTAGCTTGTTTTGTTGACCAAATTTCTAAGTTTCCGATTTTGAAGCAAAATTTTATTTAAACTTGAGCATATAACTATCAGATGATTAACAAATTCGAAATGAGATCTAAATGCGTAAAATCAGAACCACACATGAGGCCATCAAACTGAAAAATCTCATTTCAGGCAGATTATTTCAGGAATTATTTTGCACACTTGTAGAGTTTATACAAATTCACTTTGTTTTATCCACGACAGAATTTAAACAATCAGTTTTTATTGCATTCATAAAAATTGATGGGACGCAATTTTGTATGTATGACAATTTGGCGTCGCTTCATTTCACTTTATAGCATACAACATTATTAGATGAGAAATGATCCAGTTTAACAAAATAATTGATTGTCGTTAACAAAGGTCAGTTTACTTTCCAATGTGTTGATGTCCAGATCATTTCATGGGTTCCGACATTTTGAAAGTTGAGCTTTGAGTTTTTCATAGCGTCGCATTTTTAATTTGACAAAATTTTTTGCCGAATTTAACTTATGCAGTTGAAATCAAAGGACATTCTCATGAACTGATTTTAATCTCCGAGATTATATCTAGATTTTGGCTACGTAAAATATCATGGTTGTATAATCAATTATGATTAACAATTTGATTCAATTATAGTATCATTCCTAACTTAAGTTTCTTAATTATACATTTTTCCAAAGATTTTTTAAAAGTTCGTACCGGTCAAAGACACATATGAGTTTTGAGATTTGAGCTACATTTGATTTTTTAACCTAAAAAATGTTTTAAAAAATTATCGTTTTTGAATGATTTGTAATGTTTTTTTTGCACTCCATATCTGTTTGATTTGTTTCACCAAAATCTAATATAGAAAACCCAAGTTCCTAAAATGAATTTTCTGTAAAATTCCTGAACCCTAGGTTGTCATACATTGCATGATTGCTAAACATTAAGAGATTCATCTAGAAAAAAGAAATTATCACCGTAAAACATTATTTGTTGGGAGAAAACTCGTCGTTTTTGATTGAAGTTTAACCTACATTGCAAATAAGAGTTTCCTAATATTGTCAAAAGTCTAAAATTGGCTGAACTGTTTTATCACTGTTATTCTGTTTTCAATACCTCTCACTGGTTCAGCTCATTTTTTTGCTGCAAACCTCTCCTATAAATTCAATGCAACAAAATGAAAAACTGCTTTCATTTTCTCTATAGTATTGTAGTAACTGGTTTTTAATGTTTTTTGTATTTTAAAATTGAATAATACTGGAGAGTACAAGTTTAATCCGCATCTAAAGATCCGAGGAGTCAAAAAGTCGTGAACACAAGCCAAACATTACCAAGCAAAACTATAGAGTTTTCTTAAAATTTTGTTGTTTTATATAGCCGACTCGTTGCCAGGGCTCTCGGATTCTTATGATATTTAATTCTGATCATTGACAACAACGGTGCATTGTCTTCTCTTTTGCCCAAGATAGTGGAACAAACAATTAGAGATACAATGAATGATATTTGATTTCAGCATCAGAATTCCTATTTGCCTTTTTTTGAAGGAGGTAGGCAAATTGTTTTGTATGGAGAATTGAGTAAGAGTTTTAGGTAAAAAAAACAAAACCAAAAATCTAAAAATTTTGAAAATAAACAAAATTTTTCTTCAGAACTGATCATAATTTTTTTACCGTTTTTAACGGTGAAATTTTTGCTTTTAGCTCTTTCACTGCATTCAGCATTAAAAACCGCATTTATTATTTACCGCATGCACCGTGATTCTCACGTTTTTTTTTGCAATATTTAGCGTTGCCAACGCGACCCCGGGTGCAAATGACCAAATGACTAGCACTTGTACCTACTGAAAATAAAAGGAACCAATCTAAGCACAGTTAATTTGGGTCTTTTATATTGTAATCCCCACAAAATTATAGTCCACCAAATGGCATACTTACTGTAATGGAGGAAAGTATACTTATATATCCACCAAGCTGAGGGGGCTCCAGTGATTGTGGAATTTTTATCGTGTAAGATCTGACAAATTTCTGACAAAACCATCTTGCTAATAGCCTGTAAGGGGATGCATCTTCTTATCAGATCTGATAAGACGTTTATCAGATCTTATACGATAAAAATTCCTCTTATAAGATCTTACACGATAAAAATTCCTCTTATAAGATCTTACACGATAAAAATTCTGATAAGAAGAATGTTTATCTTATAAGATGTCTTATCAGATCTTACACGATAAAAATTCCTCTTACCAGAATTTTTATCGTGTAAGATCTGATAAGAGGGATTTTTATCGTATAAGATCTGATAAGATCTTACACGATAAAAATTCTTAGTCAGCATCTTATCAGATCTTACACGATAAAAATTCCACAATCACTGGGGGGGCGAAACAGAATAAATCTAAAAAATTTTATTCTGAAGAAATTTGGCGCTAACAAGACATTTTTACTAGAAAAACAATTGAGACCAAATTAACGAGTCTTTTTTTAAGTGCATTTGCAGCTTTCCATTAACTTTTGGTGTCATTCCCCTTATAGCCCCCCACCCCCAGGTTAGTGTACAGATAACCTATAGCATACCATAATGGGGGGGGGTAGAATTTCATGTGGGGATTATGATGGAAAAGACCCAAATTTTGATTAAATTAACAAGTGCTGCAGTTAAGTTAGGTCCACTTAGTTAGAGCAGAAACCATTGAAATGCATTCATGTCGAGCAAAGTTCGATCGAACAAGTGCCTTTTATCCGTGCGTTTTCACTCTCAGCCGAAATACTTGACAAAATTTGGGCTGCCTTTATGGTGCCTGATTAACAATAACCCTGGGCTCTCGAACCAAAATTGTTCAGACTTTTCAATTAAAGAATGTCTTTCATACCCACGTCGTTTGATATGCTAGTAATCTTAAAAATCGGACGGAAAACGCTTTCTAGTCAATTGAGAATTACTTTGAAACCCACATCTGTAAGAGCCGCACGTGATCTTATAAGTAAATAATGCAACCAAACAACTATTTTGGCTCCTATTTCTGAAGCAAACAAAGGTATGTTGCTTTTTCTTAGCGCTTGTTGATTACATTTTAGATGTATAGGTTTTATAACTCTTATTGAAGTGTGCTGTCTGTAAACCCATACAATTTTTTGACTTCCATAATATCCCACCAATCCCCCATAATATCCACGTAATGTCCCGCCAGATTTTCTTGGTGAATTCATGGGTCTTTCCCATTATAGCCCACCCCCATGAAATTATAGCCCCCCCCCCATTATGGTATAATTACCATGATTGGGGGGGGGGGGGGGCTATAGGTTATCTGACCACTAAGCTGGGGGGCTATAATGGGAAAGACCCGTTATCTGACCACTAAGCTGGTGGCGGGGGGGGGGCTATAATAGGAAAGACCCGAATTCTTTATGAGTCAGGTAACCTATACTGAATTAATTAAAATTGCATATTGGCCAATCATATTTAAGCATTCAGTTATAATACAGCGTATAATATGTTCGGACGAGATAAACTAAACGATTGTGATAGTTTAACGTCTAGTCCAAGTAAACTCACGTCAAATGGCACTTAGCGCTTAATTGCCAGATTAATCTTTTATCTACTGGCTCATTTTTCAATTTTTAAATGTTTTTTATCTTTTGTCCCGTCATCGTCTGAAATATGCGTTATTTTACTCCAATTATTTCATTGAGAGAATTGGACTTAACCTCTCAGAACACTTCAATCTAAAGTTTTCGCCGCACGCCAGAAATTCTCAGCAAGTTCAGTCAGCTTCACATAAGCTATTCTTAATATTTACGTGTAAGAGAACCGACGTTATAAAGTGGCGACGTTAAAAATTGCCGTAAGATAATTCGGATCTTTTCCGTTTGTGCCCCCCCCCCCCCCAGTACGTTATGCTCCCCCCAGTGACAGAGCACGTGTCATTTCATAGTAAATCATCATGTAAAAATATTGCACGTGCGTCTGGGGTTTGCAAATAATAAGCACCCACTAAACTGGGGGGGGGGGGCACAAACGGAAAAGATGCGATAATTCGATTAAAACAAAACGAATGGTTACCTACAAGAGAGCTGACGTTGTTTTGAGCCGTGTATAAAAGGAGCCGAAAAGAAAACTAATTTAAAAGACGAAAGAAAAAAATCGCTTTTGATTACCCTAAAAAGTTGATTACCAAGAAAAGTACTTAATTGGGTTAATTGGTCTCATGTTTGGTTCTGATAGTTTTATATCAAGTCCCATAAGCAAATGAGGCTTGGCCATGGCTTGCAATAAATTCAAGGTAAACATTTATTATTTCGCTTTCAGTTTCTTTCAGTAGAAAAAATTAAATTTTCATTTCTATAATACTCGGTTCTCATTGGCTGAGAATTCGGTAATCCATTTTCCAAAAGCAATTTAATTGACTGCAAAATTGGATCTTTTCTGGTAATTTCATATCAAGTCCCATGAGCCGCTGAAGCAATACCGTGGTGGCCCGTGATAATTACTTGATAATTAAATAATCAATTGCTTTTTAGATTTCTGTTGTTATAAAGTAATGAAAATTCGGATCTTTTCCGTTTGTGCCCCCCAGTTCGTTATGCTCCCCCCAGTTACAGAGCACGTGTCCTTACATAGTAAATCATCATGTAAAAATATTGCACGTGCATCTGGGGGTTGCAAATAATATGCACCCACTAAGCTGGGGGGGCACAAACGGAAAAGATCCGAAAATTCAATTGATACTCAGTTCATCATCAAGTTCAGTCTTATTTCAAAAACAACTTTAATGGGTTGTGAATTGCATCTTAGTTTATCTTTTTAATTGCTCTCAAACGAAGTATGTAGCAATTATGTTAGTCCTGTTGGTCTGTTTTCAATGCAATTTTTCGCTTAACCGATTTTTCGTCTGACACATTTGATTTTTCGTCCTCAAAAAGGGTATAAACAGGTAGCGCCCAGAAGGCACTAAGTTCTCTTAGAGCCTTTCAGCTCACTAGTCTCAATGCAATTCACAATTTGTTCTGAAGATTTATACTTTTGGTGTGAAGGGCGGTTCTTAGTGGCTGACCCAACCCCCCCCCCCCCCCTCACAACAACCCCCACACACATCAGCCCCCCTCCTCCCTCACATCAGCCCCCATTCCCCAAACGTGCACATTGTTCAGGCCGTAAAGGGCCTCGTTCAGCCAAAGACCCCCCATCACAGATGCCCCCGACCCCCATCGCCCCTCTCCCTCCTTGCGCTCACCTCATGCCCCTCCAAGTAAGCTGGCCTCACTAAACCGTGGCTAACTACTGACGAAACCAACCGCTCACCGGTCGTTTGTGAGCAATTCACCCGATGTTAGTTGGTTGTGTTAAAATTTTCATTAGTTTTTGGTTTTTTCAGCTGGCTTTCATTAACATCGGCTCTCTTACACGTCACTCTACTTAGTGCTCAAGATTACGTCAATAGCTTGATAAAAATGCCGCTTATTACATCAATTGTCAATAATACTGGCTATTATGTCAACTGGTCCAATAAAAGGGAATTTTATCGATCAGCTGACGTAATCTTTAGTATCAATGAACTGTTTTGTTCGTTGTACAGCTATATCAATGCTCCCAAAAAACACAGACAATTGTGATTATTGCAACACATTAGACTACAGCAGGGGGGGGGGGGGGGAGTCCAAGTTGCACGGGGTACATAAGATCAAATTTTTATTAATTATTATTAAATTTATTAATTATTATTAAATTAAGTAAAACATATGCGCTATAGTGAGAAAATAGGGGGTGCTCAAAAATGATTCAAGTTTTTGCTCGTTGAAATAGTTTCTGTTGAGCAATGGTTAAGCAACCATTTGGCAATTTGTTCATATTTGGCTTGTAGTCATCGATTTTCCCCAATCTTTATACCCACTACAGCTGGGGGTCCGAAAAGATCCTAATCTCACTCTAACTGCAACCCACTCGTTTGCAAAAAAGGAGATTATTGCTAAATTTAACAAACTTTCCACTCGCAATCTTTCGCTCCTTGACTTCTTAAGGTCCCGTCATTCTTATGACTGTGCGTGAATACTTTCCCCGTGAGTTTATCATCACGCTATCGTAATAGCTGATAAGAGTCTTGCGACTGACTGATGAAATTTTGATATAACTCAAAATGATCCCCAAATTGAGAGAACCAATCGATTTTATTGTAAACTTACTTCCCCCGTCTAATATTCCTTTAATTTATATTCTAATAGGGGGAATTTACGAAGCGTGACTGAAAGATCCGTTGTTTATCAATCGAAGTTGGGGGGATTAATTTTTAACACATCATTTATTTTAGTGTTGATAAGCGCACCCTTTGTAATTTCTCTATTGTTCACATCACTAACACTTTTCTTTGTTTAGAATTCCCGAAAAGCAGCAAAATATAAACACCAACAACGAAATCCATTCACAAGTCCCACAAATACCAGAATACCCAATTTATTTGAACAAACAAAGCCGCATTTCATCAAACACAAAAATCGCCATGAAATCTTTCTCAGCCGTTTCCTTATTCGGAAGTTTTCTACTTGTGTTATTACACGTCATCAGCACGACGCGAGCTCAGTATTTGTCGCCCGAGAGCAACGTCGGGCCCGATTCGGTTGACAAAAGAAGTTATCAGTTTCTAATTCCCGAAAAAAGAAGTTATCAATTCTTGATTCCTGAGAAGCGAAGCTACCAATTTCTCATACCCGAAAAGAGGAGTTACCAATTTCTGATTCCTGAGAAGAGAACAGTGGTCTGAAATGTTTAATCAACAATTGCACGAGTCAACGTAAACAGTTTCACAACAAAGTATACCATTGAGAGCTTGTTCAATAAATAATTTATTTTTGTTCGACTACTCATTCAGGAATTAATGTTTAACATCTGATTTGTTGTTTTTTGTTAAAGATTATAGTTTTAAAAAGGATTAACGCATAATTGTTTACTTGTCCCGAGAAATTTGTAACCCTCACAAATATCGGGCGTTTCTCTGTATACCACTTATATCCCCCAATTTATGGACCCTATCTATGATATATTTTCCGTAAAAGGGGCTGTACGCAATACTCACACTAATCTGCGTGCGT
>NW_027453759.1:0-33637 GCF_964194025.1 Convolutriloba macropyga | reverse complement strand
TATCTGTGACTACACCTTGATGGTGGCACTACATGAATAGAGAACTGATCGTCAGATCAATTTAATGTAGACCCTGTACAGCATTCGGTAAAAACATTAAATCGCTGAACCGAACCAGGAAATACAAATTGATTTTGTTGGACCATTGTACAACGAAAAAAGGGCACGAAGTATAGTTTCTCGCTGCAGTAAATCGTTTTTCTAAATTTCGTACTGCATGTATATTTGATAAAGAAATTGATTCTGTTGTTTTAAAGTTTCTGGATATGTATATTGAAAATCTTGGAATACCACGTTCCATATGTTTGGATCATGCAGAATGTTTTGTTGGACATCAAGTAGAGACCTTCTGTAATAAGAATAATTTTGAAGTCGTTAAAGCTCCTGTCAACGATCATCAAATAATTGGACTGGTAGAAAGACTAATACAGACAATTAAGAACAGTCTTGAATATATCAAAGAAGAAAAATCGGCCACTAATTTGTCCTACATAAAGCATGCATCAAAAATTATTGTTCACCAACTGCAAATATGTAAACAGAAAACAACAGAGATCTCGCCCTGCGAAGCACACTTTTGTAGAAAGGCACGGACGGCCCAGGCTCGATTCTTTCGCACATCACTTGGTCAACCCAAACCCTTATCGTAAAACGCAATGCGAGTCAAAATAGCCAGTAAAATCTATGGGATGCATCGATCCAAAAGGAACATTGAAAGATTATACCAGGTCCTCTTACCAGGATACTAAAAGTCAGTCCGACAACTTCTACTTTAAAAGAATGGGGAAAGGCGATTTGCAAGTCAGACTAGACGGTAAAGTCTAATGGAGGCGTCGATCCAAAAGGAACCTTGAAGGATTATACCAGGTACTTGTACCAGGATACTAAAAGAAAATTGAAAGGGAATAAGAAAATGAAACACATGCGGCGAGATCCAGGCAGCGGAGCATCTTCCTCAAGATCAAACATCGCATGCGCGATGCGGGATCGCATCCCCAAACTCCCAAACTTTCTGGCACTTCAAAATCAACAAGAATCAACCAACCTTGATTCGCCAAGCGAACTACTCATCCATCCTCCAATTAACTCAACCTCAGCGCTGCAACAAGTTCCTCCGTCCACTTTCAAGTCAACTATAGACAAACGCTCATCCGACCGAAACCGTTGAAGCTCGTCATACTATGTTTTCGAGGATTCCTTACCAGACTCGGAAATTTGAACACTACCAAATAGACCACATAGAGCATGTAAGATAGAGAATTTTCATCCACTAAACAATTCGGTGGTTGAAGCCGTCCAGTCAACAGCAGAGCAATTGCCGGGAGAGCCAAGTCTCTCTGCAGTCATTGGAACAGTCTCACTCTGAACTGCGAGTGCGTGCTTTGGCAGACTATAAGAGTCCGAACCTCAAAATTGATGTCATATCAATGCCAGTGTACGAGGCTGAGACTAAAGAAAACTCTGATTAATTAAAATTTGAACTCATTGAAACTCGCATCATATTATAGTACATATTACTAGATTATGATAATCACAATTATATCGTTACAACATACTTAATCGAGGACCAAGTTTTAGTTTTGTAAATATTGTTAAAACTTTTTAAAAGATTATCCAATTTGTACAGTTTTTTCTGACTTAAGGGGGTATGAAGGGGGTATGTGATACCTGTACATTCATCAATCTTTAACTGATTATCTTATTTAGTGCAGTAAAATTTAATACGATGTCATAATTCAGTTCTTGTTTCAGTTTACCCGTTATCCTTATTTCACTTCTATTCAATATTTAAAGTTTCCCGCATTAAGTTCTTTTAATCAGTTGTTTGTTATTTCCCACCTCGTGATCAGACATGTCTGTTCACCTAATTTCATTTGTTGACACCCAGTTCACTTTTAATCTTCATGTTTCCGAATTCACATTCAATTGCTTCGATCTCGTTGATTTCGGTCCACAAAATCAAATGTAGAAATCAGTACGCATTTTGCCTAGCGCAATACAACTACATTTAGAAGAGTGTCTCCGTATGGTGAAACAAACTAACTAGAGTACAACACGGCCAAATGAGTTTTGACGAACCCTGATTTTCAATGAGATATTAGACTAAGCTGACGGACTATTTTGACGTTTTCAAAATTTATGATGAATGAATATCGGAATTGCCGCGTATCTCGCATGAGAGAAATCAGAAATGACGCAACTATGGCCATTACAAAATCAGATTTGGCCCCAGTCTGGCAAGGACAAAATTAGTAGGGCGCGAGTCCGACAATTGTAAAAACTGACTGAACGCTCGTCTGGCAAGCAGAAAAATTGACATGAATCAGTGCATTATACTTGAGGAACTGCATCTGGACGTGCCCATTACTGATCCGTACTTGGAGATCAGTACGGGTTTGTAAACAGTAACGAACAAGAAATTTTTTTTATTGTTCATGCAGCAAATTTTCGGAAACGGTGTTGATGACATTTGATTTTTTAAATTCTTGAACGCAAAACAGCAGCAAAATCACAAAGATAGGGTTGATTGCAGACTAATAGGTCAAAGAAACAGATTACACTAGCGTTTTTCGATTGTATCTATCCGACATTCTACTTACGAAGAGAGGATCTTAGTTCTTTTTGTTTTTTGAATAATTTGTTATGCTATTCCACTACTATAATGAAACACCACCGGAGCAATAGTGTTTATTAACAAAAAAAACTTTGTTGAAACCCCCACGCATTCCTTCTGAAGGAAAACTTTACTTTTCCTTGGGGGGGGGTAGGAATTTTCCGCAGTCAGTTTTGACAGATATAACCTTTGTTGAGAGATGTCGCTGGCATCATCAGAAAGATCTTCGAGCGTAAAATTTTATACTGAAGTTTTCTTCGTACTTTGATGTTTGAAGCTGTTTCTTCATATTTAGCGTAACTTTTGATCAATTAACCTTTTTTGCAGAAAAATGTTGCTTCGTGCAATTTACGCTAAGATTTGGTATAATTAATAGTTTTTTAACAGTAGAGCAGACTAAAAGCGACTATTGTGGAATCATAAGACATTTTGTAATTAACGACGGGTCGAATTGGCCCCCAAATAAGATAATGGTTTGAGTGCTTAATGGAAAAAATACACTTGGCAAATTCCATTAGTGTTGAAAAGAAGCCCGATTGATTATAATCAGAATATCACCAGATCTGACTGTTTTTCAATGGCTTTGACTCGTTTTCTTTCATTTTGGAGTATGTTTGTTGTTTTTTGTTGCAGAGTGAAGAATTTTGGGAATCCATGACATGTTTCCTCAGCTTGTTTGATTTATTTTTGTTCAAATGTTTTGAGGTTTCATTTGATAGCTCACGTTTTCATTCAATTTATGTTTAACTGTTTGAAAGAATTCGGAATTTTTTTGAATTTGTCCCTTTCTGTTCTCCTTTTGTGTCAATTTTAAACCTAACATCATCAATGACAATTTGTATTCACTTTCATCCGTTTTTGTTATTTTCATTGCTTTATGACTTAGTTGCAACGCGTTTTCAAAAAAAAAATTGTGAGCTGTCACAGTATGTGGTTCAGTTTGTTGTGCGTTCACGTAATTCCTTTAAAATCTGGCTCCATTGATTATCATCTACAGTTTTTCAATTAAATAAAGACTGAAAAATGTTAATAATAACGGAAGAAATAATATATAACATTCTTTTATAGACTGTTATTTTCAATGGTTTCAATACTTTGTGTTTTTGGAAATCGTTCGTGAACTATTTTGTAATTGTTCAAATTTTTTTACTCCTGTCATATAACTTATATAACTCGAAAATGGTTCTCGTTGGCTTTCTAAGGAGTTATATCGTAATCAATCAAGGGTTTTGGAGTTAAAAATTACTGGTTTTTCTAACTTTTGTTATTCTTCACAATTTATTAAAACAATTTTTTGAAAAGATATCTTTTTTGCCACAAAATGTTGTTTTTCTTTCGTGGTATGTCTCAGCTTGTTTCCTAATCGGCACTTACATGCGGCACGGAGTATATTGATTAATTTAGCAGCTTCGGTTTGTAATTTTTGTGCTACTAAATAATATAGTTCCAAAGATCTCTCCTTTTAGTAGAAAATTGTGTCAGAAACGAAACGGCAGATGAGCGGGCAAACTCCGTGTCAAAACTCAATGTACTTTTTTAGCACAAATTATATACTATAAAAACTATGCTACCTCAAACCATAGACATTAAAGTTCGCACACGCAATTATATAGCCGGTAATCAGTAAGACCTATTTCATAAAAATGCATAAACAAATAACGAGTTTGTACTATTTATATGCACATATACAAAGTTTGTACTATTTATATTCTCATAAGTATTTCAACTGCTCATTTTATGATCCGATGTATATATTTATGGAAAATTTGTCCATATCCTCGAAATAAAGTTCCTCGACACACTGTCTGTCTTGTGCGTTGTTCGAGCAAGGAGCTACAAAGATGAAGGACCATGGAACCTGTTTTTCCGTGAGCTTCCTTATTACCAATTCCAGAGCATTTGATTCTGTGGAGCATGTTTGTGCTTCGGGCATAATTTCACCAATTGTCGGTCTATAGTAGTAAACCAAGCCCATCTCAGATTCAACGGCGCAGTCTGGGGTTATTATGCCCCATACAGCAAAGTCTTTTGGTGACCCGATTTTGCGAGAAACAATTGAAGCTCTCCTCTGGTGGAAATCTCCAACTTTCTCCTTCGCGGCCCACTGGTTGTTGCTTTCCATCACATACACGAAACATGTGGAGTCAAAATACCTTTCGATAACACATTACAAATCTTCTTTGCTATTTTTGAATTTTTCCTCCCTGTCCTTTTCAGTTAATCAAAAAGATTGTCAGGGGCCCTTGTCCAACGGTCTTTAATATTCGAGTTTTCTTTCTCTGTTTCCTCCTCTGTTCTTTGTTCTTTTTTGCGCGTTTCTATTTCCTTCTTGTTTTCCAAGAACTGATTATTGTCTTGCTGCTGTATTGCACTTTTTGTCCTTAAGTTATTCAGATAGGAATTAAGATCCGAGTCCGTTCCATTCAGAAATTTGAGATCTCGAACAGTTTTGTTGTAGTTGTTATCGTACTGCTCCTTTTTAGCCTTTTTAGCTCCTAGCATCCTCGTCTTTTTTTGCAACTTCTCTGTTTGTAGAGCAGCCTCTGTTGCTGGTCTCGTCTAGCTTCTTTTTTGGGTTTGGACATTTTCTGTCCTAAGTGCTACTATTGCTTTTTCTCGGATATTTATTTTTCTCTCTGCTTTTTTCAGATTTCTCCCGCATCTCATCTCTTTCATTTTCGGCTGATGCTATTCTTTTTTCAAGATCATCAGAATCCGTGACAGTGGTTTTCCCTTGCTTCCTTAAATCATCCCAGAATTTATCCTGCATAACTTTGATATTTTTCAATAGCTGTTTGCTCATCTCTTTGTACTCCATTCTAAACTTCTCGAGCTCTCGTTGAACTGTTTCAGTGTTTGGACCAGACTCTTTTCTTAGTTCTTCTCTAAATTCTTGAAGATGCCTGAAAAATATCAATAGTCAGAAGCCGATATTGTAGTTGCTGTTCTTTGAATTGTTCGCAATAATTTTTCCAACATGACGAGACAAGCTCAATTTCTTACAAACGTTAATGTCTAACATCTATCAGTACTTGCAGAAATTTTCAACGAAAACTGGCAGAACTATTTTTTTCAGTTTTTTTACTCGTGTTAGTGGGTCTTTCAATCCTACATTAACCCAAAGAGAAGATAACGAAAAATAAACGTTTCGTTCATCCGTACGCTAGTTTTTGAGGAGAATAAAAAAGGTACTTTTTTCAGTCAACGAATTGACTAAATATGAAAATGGTAACAACTCTTTGAAAGTTGTATGTACCATTTCATACATTTAATCGAAGTTAGTTACAATCTGCACATATGTGAAATTCAACTTCTGTGAATATCACGACCAAACAGATTGGTTTTCATATTTTGCTTGTTTTGAGAAGCATCAGAGCCTCAAAATCAATAGTTGCGCAAAGTGATGCATTGAAACTTAGGTTTACAGGTTTTTTTTCAGGAAAGAATTTCTTCAACAATTTAAATTCGCAATCAACAAATTGGTCTTTTTCATGTAAATTATGAAATCTGGTCTTTCTTTATGATTTTGCTTCTGTTTAGAAACTAATTCTTCTCTATTTTTTTACGGATTGATAGCAAATGCTAGGTACAAAATTAGTTTATATCACAAATTAACTTACATCAACTAATGCGACCAATATTTTCTTCAGTTTCTACCTATTTTGTCTGTTTCAACTACTCTGTTGCCTTTTTTGCTTTTAATATTTGTTCCTACCCCCACTTTAAGGGGGAGAGAGGAACTATATACTCAACTGGGTTATTTTTGTTCAGTCAATTTTGGCCGACCGATATATTCATCGTAGAGAATTGTGAGCGGTATCATTAAAAATCCCGTCCAGCGTAGAATGCGGAATAAAAAAGATTTTGTCGGTTCTTGTGTTTTACAGGGAGTTATCGAGGTTTAAGGTTTTATGAACATTTGTCTGTTTTTGTTCACATTTTCAGTAATTCTTGCTAAAATTTTGCACAATTTCGCTAAAAAATTTCAAAATAAGTTAAAACTTTTAAATGCAGAGTGTTTTTGGAACCGTAAGAGATAGAAGAGCGTTGCTGAATTGTTTGATTGAAGTTTTTTTGGCTAAAATTGTTGATAAAATGTTCAAAATTCAAACTTTTTTTCATCAAAAATGGCAAAATTATGCTTTTTTGGTCCACTTTGTTAAAGTTTGTCAGACTTAGTGACCTAGAAACCTTAACAAAGACTTCTTAATCTAAAAAAGAGCTTTTGTTGCAATTAAGCGCCGTATGAAAGTCTTCTGGAATCAAAATTTTGCCATTTTTTGCAGATTTCATTCGATAATTATACAAATTGATTTTTTTTTTCAAAATTTGAACAATTCCACTCAACAATTGTTCTAGTTCGCAAATAATTGGAAAACTTGGTCGGTTTGCTGGGCGGGCAACAGAATCAGGGAGAGGTTTGATAATATCATGGAATCTTAGAGTCAAAGACTTTTTCGATTTTATTTTGATGCTGTCTTTTTTCAACATATTTTGCTTTTGTTTTTTAATGTTAATTACTGACAATATTTTTTATTCACGGCTCCATTAATGACAGCTCAATTTACGTAAAATTAAGGCCAAATGTAGGAACAGTTTGTTTTCAGAGAAGCAAAGGGTTTTTATGGCTTTGAGGAAGGTTTTTAAATTTTTATCTGAATTATTCTATTTTGCCTTCACTTATTATTATTTTACCAGTCTGATTAATAAGTTTAACCGCTCAAAGGTCTATATCTCTTCCTCAAGAGGTAAAAGTGAACTTCTTCTATTCATTAGGTTGTTACCTAATGTGTCTTATGTTATTGAATGTATTTGTTTTAAGGAAATTTCTGTGATCATTTGAAATTGTCATATTATTTTAGTCAACATTTTGCTTATTCTCAGTATTTACAGGTCAACCTTTCCTCCTTCTACAGTGAAAACTAATTTTTTGGCCGATTGCTTTAACAGAAGGTTTTCTTGTTTTTGTTACTTCGAGTTTTTATGCAAAGTTTTCTGATTTTTGTGCATAATTGCCCAATTTTGCTGTTGTTTTTGTTTCTTTTGTAAAATGTCATATTATTTAACAATCTAACTGAAAAAAGCTTTACAACATTTGAAACTGAACAAGATTTTTGATTTCACAACATATGGTTTGAAGGGCTGCGACACTCTTGAAGAAATTGGTAGAGTTTTTTATTTTTGCCCTCTATTTGTTGTTAATTTTTGTTGTCATATGCCAAATATTGTGTAATTTGATGGCTTCAAAACTGCGTTTTCGTAAAGTTGTTATAGGTTTTTGATTTAGTCTCTTTAATAACAGTCGGAATTGCTTTTACAAGTCGTTGCAAGACAAATTGCCTACTCTTTTAGTCGAAAGCTTTCGTTGGCTATGAACTTTGAAAATATGTTTTTAATAAGAAAAGAGATAGATTTTTGAGATCTGCCAATGTTATTTTTCTTAAATTGTAGTATCTCTATGTATCTCTAAAATAGTATCTCTAAAAAGTATCTCTAAAATAGTATCCCTATGTACAATTCACATCATTTATCTTTTGAAAAACAACTTGCTCTTCATAACGGTTTTGTTTTTCTCAAATGGTCTTTTTTCTTGGAACAACCAGTTTTGATGAAACCAATTTTCGTGATATTAGCAAATTTGCCTCTTTTTGTAGGTTTCTGTTTTCTTTTCACAGTATCACAATAATGGGCGTGATTTGACTGAAAAATGTTGTCATCTGTAAAAATTGCAAAGGACGATTTTTTTTTGTTTTCAGTGATCAGCTTAAGATTTAATTGATTGGGGGAACATCGTTTTTGGGCATAATTTTTCGTGCAAGTTTTTCGTTTTTGCCTGTATTTGTCGTTCTTTTTGTAGTCGCATGACATATCCTGTATAATGAAAGGCCTCAGTCGCTCTCTATTGAGGTATAAAATACTCTCTCATTGACTTCATTTGATGCGTAATGTTTCTAATCAGTTCGAGTTTAGTTCTTTTTTTAAAAAAGCAATGTTTTAATAAACGTTGCCCATTTTACTCATTTCTAGTCGACCTTTTGCCAAGTTGCATTAAGGAAAAGTTCTCTATTTTGTTCAAAAATGTACCGGTTAATCTTCTTAGTATAATTTTTATCTGATGTCAATTTGATTTGGTTATTAGTGGTTTTTCAAAAAATGGACAAGGAGTTTTGGTCGTAAATAATATTTGTAACTCTTTGATTCTATTGCCGTCTTTTCTGATAGTCATATTATGGTAGCCACAGGTCTCATAGGCCCTCTAGAGTAGATTGTTTTATACTTTTAGTAGTTTGTTGAATGACATGTTGCCGTGTTAATTTATTTATCTCTTCCTCATCGGTAGACAATTAAGTGAAAATGTAGATAAGCGGGCTCGGAACTTAATGTGCAAATGCACATAACCGAGCCTCCTTGTTATGTTGTAAATTGCAATTGAACAAATTTGGACATTGCATCCAGGTCGAGATAATTTTGAAATGACAATCCACAGCACCGCTCACTTTTCTCAGTATTACACTTATTTACGTTGTTGTCCTGCTTATCATTGTTTAGCTATTTCGAAACCAATCAAAAACAAATACCTGAATTAACATTGGTTGATTAAGGAGCTGACATGTTCTTCATGTTCTTCATGATTAAGGAGGCCTGGCATGTTCTTCAAATAATTATTCCTTATTCCTCTATTTCTTAATTTTTTTGAACTTTCTTTTCTAATTTTTCCACTATCGAACTCAACTGGGAATAAAAAGAGGTTCGGAGACTTAAATCTTCGGTTTTTAGGAATTGTGTTTGGTTAGTTCATAACACTGTGGGCTTGACATGAGTTCAAAGTAGTCTAATAAAAACAATAGTTGACAATAAAAACGATAGTTAAAAAATGAACAATAAATTAATAGTTTTGCGTCAGAACCTCGAGGCAAATTTTAGTCGCGTTTGCAACAAACTCCATTTTTTACTGCGCGTTTTGTCTAAGTCGTTTGTCCATTTAGTTTGCCAAATAAATTTAATTTTGCTTGCCCTACTTGTTACCGTCGCGCACAAGCAAGATCTTGTTTTTTTCTTTTCCCCAAATATTAAGAAAACTACCCTAAAATTTAATATTAACTTTTTGATTGTCGAAAATTTTTAGAACATAAATCTAAGTCCCAGTTGTTCCTCGTGCGTATGTGCACACCTGTTAAGGCCCATGCTCTTCGAAAAAAATACCTGTTCTAAAACATATATTTATTCAGCTCCACCAAATTCTAAAAATATTAAAATCCTCAATTATAATTTTTTTGTTATATTTTCTTGGCTTCTGAAATTAGATTTTTGCTCTTTTGTTGACTCTGTGTTTTGAAGACCATATTTGCATGCGTTTGATCAACACGAAAGTTAATGTTAAACTCAAATTTAGGCGCTTTTCGCCTGCTTTGGAATTCGAAAAATCTGCGGCAGAGATAACCTTTTGAACATTTACCGTACCCCCAATCTCACTCAGTTTTCGTTTAGTGAATTATTTTAAGAGAGACAAATTTGGGCTTGCTTACCCGTCTTGTTCTGACATGTTCTGACAATTTGTGGAAATTTTCTTGACTAATTTATTGTTTTTATCTATATTACACGTTTTATAGATGTTTTAGCAGATATCTTCAGCATTTATTTGTCTAACAATCCTAGGAATTCGGTTGTCTGACTAAAAAAATCACAGTTGTCTCGAAAAAGATAGGTTAATTATAATAATTTAGAACTAAAACAATCCGGTTGGATTCATAAAATCATCTGAATCTTGTTTTTCTCTGAAATTTGTTTAGAATATCATCTGAAAAAGGTTTGAAAATTACGTCACGAGCCTCTACAAGATTTAAGAGGCGAGTAAGTTTCAAAATCAAAAACCATGAAAACGAGAGAGATGTAGTAGTTTAAAAATACGGAACCGAGAGGGTTTTGAAATAGGATTTGAATGGTGCTCCGAAATGAGTTGGACTCTGAGCAATTATTACAATATATGGAAATTGAGAAAACTCTTTTATGTATCTTTAAAAAACTCCGAGCTATATGATATTAACGTACGATAATTAGAAGTCAATTTCTTAAAATAAGTGCGATTTTTTAAAAACACTAGTTTAATCTTGGTAGTGCTAAGCAAAAAAGTAAAGATCTCCCTTCTTACTCACATTTGTTCTTTTTCTTTCTGGAATTCGTCTCTGTTTTGTTTTAGAAGAACCTTCACATTCGCCTCATTTTTTTGCCCTTTGCCATACGGTATGGATAATCATCATATAACCATAACCGTATTTTAGTTCTAATTATCCATTTGAAGGACAAGTGCTTTTGTTGCCTAGTTTAATTTTAGTTCATCACGTGTTCTTTGTAACTTCCTGTCTGTTCATCACTTAGACAGAAAACTGTCTGTTTAGCTCATAAACAAAACGATACGTTCTTCCTGTCTTGTGATTATTTTGTGAACAAACTTTCATTTCCTTTTCGATTCTAATTTGATCGCAGTCAGCAGATGAATCAAAGAAGACGCTCTTCACGTCGATGCATTTTGGGAAAAGCCTACTGCCACTCCACCGCTGACGTGGGATAAAAGGACTCAACAGTGGAAGCTTGCATTGTTAGCAAAAAAAAGAATTCAGCTCGAAAATCTCTTGAATCATCCAATAACACCGGTAACATAACCACCCGAGCCAACTTACGAGGAACCAGTGGAGAATCACACGCAAGCAACTGAAAGGGATAGAAAGATCGGTAACCAGCAACTCAAGGTAAACTGGCAAAATCGTTGAAAAAAGATTGATGAAATTGGTATCTTGTGCGGAGATAAACTATGGGGGACATGTGTACAAAAATCAATATCGTTGTTATATTTGAGCATTGGCACGGAGGGACGACGTATTTTCAAAAGCAACCACCCTCATTTCCTAATAGAAACGCAGCCATTTAAGAAATTATGGCAAGCAATGGAGGATTCCCTTACAGAAGTGAGAAATATCACGTACAACTGTTTTGTCTTCTACTCTTGCAAAAAACAGAAAGGCGAATCTGTTGAAAGTTTCTACGGTCGCCTAATAGAACAAGCCAAAAATTGTAGTTTAGGAAGTGAAGAAACTACACTTATTCGAGATGCTTTCATACTAGCATGATAGATCATGACAACCAAAAGGATTTATTAAAGGAAACAGTTTAGCTTTCCAAGGCACTTGAAATAGCAACCCAAAGTGAGATGGGGGCACATAATCAGCAAAAGGTCAATCAGAATTTGATGCCATCTACAAACTCAGTAAATGTCGTCAACAATTACCAACCACGCAATCCCAATGCGGATGCACAACAAACTAGAAGAGATTTCACATGATATCCAACTGCACCCCAAAACTACTAATATAGTAGTATCTGTATCAATTGCGGCCAACGGTGGAGTCATAATCATCGACAGGTTTGCCCCGCAAATGGGAAAAAGTGTAATAATTGCGGAATAATTGGCCATTTTGCAAGAAAATGTCGAAACGATCACAGGGACAAGCATCTAAAGCTCCACAAACAAATGTCAACCAAATTGACAAGACTCCCGAAAAAATTGACGACGAAGAGTCTGTTAACTACATAACTAGTTAACAACAACTATACGATCAAGTCTACGATTTCAATTACGATAGTGACTCTGACAACTACTTCGCGGCAACCTCACGTGAATCAGCAAATCAACTTGAGCCTCTGAATGCTAAAGTAAAATTTGGAGAGGTAAAAGCAACCGCCATAATTGACTCCGGGAGGGCAGTTAGTCTCATCACAAAAACATTAGCAAATCAAACATTTCGAACTACACAATCTGCAAAGTAGATCACTAAGAGGGATTAGAGGGACCTAAAAATAATCACAATTGACCCTATCAAAGTCCTCGGACATCTGGAGACAACGGTTGCATACAATAATTGGATAGACAGAGAAGCCAACCTGACAGTGGTGGAAGACGGTCACAAAATCAACATTGGCAGAGACCTCTTCACAAGCCTTGGCCTTGCAGTTGTACAACAACAACAACTAGATAATGGTAAATGTGTCAATAACATTAATAATTCTACATGTAAAATTAAAGAGACAATCGCGGCGCAATTTCCCAATTTAGTTTCCAGAATTGGCCTTTCCAAGACCCATGTAGCGAAATCAAAATTTCATCAAAAGTTTACAGCGAAGCATCAGAAAAGTCGGCGTGTTCCAACAAATCTACAACCTAGAGTCACGGCGGATTTAGAATGCCTACAGAATGAAGGTTATATCAAAAAACTATCTAGTTGCTCAGACGAACATTTCATATCTCTGATCGTGATCACAGTAAAGAAAGACCAATCTATAAAAATCGCATTAGACTCTAAAGTACTAAATAAAGCCATACACAAAAATTAATATCAAATGCCTAACATTGATATGCTAATTGACACAATATCACAACATCTTACTAACACATAAAATGGTCAACTAGCATATTTCGCCACATTGGATTTAAAATATGTCAACCAAGATTACACCATGACACTGCGAGACATTGTAACTTGAACATTGTCTGTGGAGAGTCCACTGGCACCTATAGATTCAAAACTGGGTTCTACGGCCTTACTGACATGCCGGCAGACCTTCAAAAAGCATTTGACTAAACATTAGTAGGTCTACAAAACACCTATTGCTTCTTAGATGACATAATATTTGTTAGTACTTGAACTGAAACAGATCATTTGGCATACGTTACAAAATGCTTAAAAAAGCTAGACGAAGACAATATGAGAATAAATCTTCAAAAATGTCATTTTGCAAAAACAGAAATTGAATGGTTAGTACATAAATTTACCCAAACTGGTATATCACCATTAGAAAGAAAAACAGCAGCAATTTTAACGATACCACCACCATCAACACTAAAACGCCAACGATCCTTCCTCGGGTCAGTCCATTTTATTGGCAATTTCATACCACAACTAGCACAATTATGTCATCCACTTAGACCACTTCTCAAAAAATCCACAAATTTTATTTGGACAGAAGACCATACTAAACTTTTTCACTTAGTTAAAGAAAGAATTGCCAACAGCACAGAAAATAGTCAATACAATCCAAAATTAGACGTGCGAGATAAATGTGACGCTTCGCGTTCAGGACTGGGAGCAGCCCTTGAACAGCATACACCCGAAGGTTGGAAACCAATAGCATTTGCGTCAAGATTCCTAAACTCAACAGAAGAACGTTACAGTGTTAACGAATTAGAACTATTGGGAATAGTTTGGTCGATTGACTATTTTAAATACTACCTATATGGAAAAAAATTCACTGTTATAACAGACCATCGCGCATTATTGTCCATATAAAAAGAACACAGATCGAACAAATCCTACAATAGCCGCCTTTCTAGATGGATAGACAGACTACTTCCATACAACTTCACAATTGAACACATGCCGGGAGCAAAATTGGGCTTAGTGTACTATATATCTAGAAACCCATTCGGAAGAGCTAAAAAAGTCTCTACATATGATGAACACTATGTAGTAGCAACAATATATAAAACTCGTAAATCAATGAAACATCTCATTAAAACTAAACGGAACACAATACAAAAGTTTAATAGAATATTAAAGTTAAATTTACCTTCATCTCATTCAAAACAGTCAATCGCACCGCAAATGCATACCTCATTAAACATTAGTTCACAAATTAGTATTAAACCAGTTGCCCCACAATCACTAATTTCTAGAAAGAAACTACCATTCGTGCCGCAATTAACAATCGCAGATTCAACAGTTAAGCCGCATTTAAATATACCATTCGCATTGCAAATGCCTCTTAAAATTAGAAGATCACAATTTGCACCAAATAACCATGCAACGAATAATTCAATTTCCAATAAAAAATTTGCTGCAAAAGCAGTGCAAATGTCAGACAAAAAAGAATGTGAAAACTCTGAACAAATAAAGCCCATTACTGGTATCAAGTCAAATAATCCACCCAAATACTGTAAATTAAGCGCGGAAACACAAATTCCTAAGTATAAACACAACCTGCAAAAAAATCACTCGCTTTTTGCCCAAAATAGATTCTCATTTCACTTCACTTTGAATAACTCTACCAAATCGCTCAACGCAAACAACTCTGTCAATCTGCTCAACAAGATGCCAACAAACAAAAGCAACAAGATCAAAGTCTACTCCAACGAAGGCATGAGTGACCTTTTCCGACACAACCCCATCAACACCCGCCACAAACACGTCCTCTAATAACGAAACCCCATCAGGAAGTTTGATCGACGCGGCAGAAAAAATATGCTTCACAGAAATCTTAAATAAGGTATTTAGCAAAAAACTACTGGCCATTCTCACCGGAAAGGATGCAATTCTCAAAGAAGTGTGAGATTTTGTAATACGAGACGACCCTGACAGACTACGAGAGATAAGCCCCTATATCTTCTCATATTGGCGTGATCTCAGTGTGAAGCACGGATGTGTCTCCCTAGACGAAAGAATAGTGATACCAAAAGCGATAGAGGATGCGGTATTGGGGGATATACACTCAACTCATCCTGGGAGTTTCGCAAAGCTTTCACTAGCACAGAATTTTTGGTGGCCATATATCTATCGGGATATACTGGCAAAAGCCAGCGAGTGCAAAGCCTGCAAGGAAATTGGTAAGAACTCTAAATCAGTGATTCCGCACTGCAAATGGGCACCCTTAACAAAATGCATTGAACCAAATGACGAAATACAAATAGACTTTGGTGGGCCAATACTTAATGAAAAGGATATAGAACAGTTTTTACTTACAAGTGTAGATACATATTCAAAATATCCCACAGCAGAAATAATAAGTAACGCTTCTGGTACAAATGTAATTAAATTCTTAAAAAAGTACATCTATAACCACGTGGTTCCAAGATCCATTGGATTAGATCAAGATCGATGTTTTACAGGAAAAAAGTTTGAAGCATTCTGTACAGAAAATAACATTACACCTATATATGCACCAGCAAATGATCACAGAGCAATAGGTCTAGTAGAACGCCTTATTCACACAATTAAACGCCAATTATCATGCATGAAAACGCAACTGAATAAAAAATTTAACTTAGAGCAATCTTTACTTGCAATTTTACAACGACTGAGAATTTCGAAACAAAAAAAAATAGACATCACACCATTTGAGGCTCACTTCGGTAGGAAACGTAATACACCAATTTCTAATATCACCACTAAACACCACTAAACCTAACAACAAAAATTTAAATTACAAAAAAATAACTAAAAACTATTTAGATGAAGACGCAATACCAAGTCGCTCGTATCTAACGGAGGAACAGTGGGCAGACACGGCCCTATGCTCGGATACAGAGATAGAAAAGGTCATCTGCGCAGCAAGTGCCCGCGCACAGAAAAAGGAGGTTAAAATGAAAGACGGAGAACAGCGACTAATCAAGTCAGAAGGGGTGAGCAGGCCAATTCCGTGTTCTGAAAGAAGCATTCAAGTAAAATTAGCGAGGAAAATCTATGACAGCCAGCGTCAAAAGAAAAATCTCGACGGGTTATACGAAGTGCTCGCTCCTGGTAGCACTGTATGTAAAGTCAGCCCAACCACGAGCGTTATTAAAGAGCCCAACAGACAAGAAGTAATTCGGATATCGGCCAATACATTGAGCGGAGACCGAAGAAAATCTACGAAAAAACAGTGGAACAGAAAATAATAAAACATAGAGGGGAACTAATTAGAAAGAATCTCGGGGACGAAAAGATAAAGAGAAACAAAAACAAGTGGACGATATGAGTGTCGTATCATCGGGCAGATCCTGCATCTCTACGGCCAGTAATGTTGCGCGATCACTGAAAATGAGAAACCCAAAACGCAATCAAAAACATGATGACGCATTCGCAAATAGACCTGATCTAACCCAGATTTTACACTTCAGCCCACCTGTGGCAATTGCGCCCCCACCACATAATCCGAACGTAGCTCGACCATCCGCGGCACGAGTGGCTTCTCCTAAAATGCCAACGCCTAGCCTACGGAAAAAGGAAAAACGACAACAAACGATAAGTGATACGTCCGATTCGGATACTTCATCAGTAAGAAAAAGCAAAAGAACCCTTAAAAGACAAAAGAAGCCTACGACGTCGATAGTGAAAAAAATTCAGAACGCGGAGGGATATTCAACAAAAATTTCCAAATCAAATACTGAATTCATAGTTCATCACGTGTTTTTTGTAACTTCCTGTCTGTTCATCAATTAGACAGGAAACTCTTTGTTCAACTCATAAACAAATCGATCCGTTCTTCCTGGCTTATGATTATGTTGTGAACAAACTTTCATATCATTTTTGATTGTAATTTGTAATCTAAATTATTCATATTCTAATTTGCAGTTCTGTAAACCAGTTTTATTTTAACTTTAGTAACTCGCTTCTCAATTGTACTCATTCAAATAGAATCGCGCCATTCGTCACGCAATTAACCAATTCGTTAATTGGAAACTCTATCTGCATAGAGATAAGTGCCATTCGCGGCGCAATTGCCTTGACTGAATTGTGAGATAAGCATTCGCGACTTGATTAGCTCAATCAGAACTAATTGAGTACAACACCCTTCAAAATTTTCTTCGAATTGCTGCGCACGAAGAGAGGGAGCTTTGTATAAACACTGCCAGAGTTTCTTCTTTGAATCTACAAAAATATTTTCTTCTCCCGGATCTGTTTGAGTTCTCAAGGCGTCTATGATCACAAATGGTATTCTCTTCTTGATTTTCGGAAACTCCGCTTTGATTTTATCCACATACAATTCGCCCAACAGATTGTCATTGCGTCCGTAGTTTAACTCTCTCTTTTTCCGGGCTATAGGGTCCATTGAGATACAATGGCATTTTTCCAAACGTATTCGCCAAATATTTCTTCAAGATTTCGCAACATCCCGATAACAGCTCCACTAAACCTCTTCTCCGCTCTATTTATTGCTATCAGGAATAAGTTAATGAGGTCACATTTCTTCTGCAGTGTTCCGACCAATGTCGAGATGATTTTCGCATCTGAAATGCTATCCGAATTAGCGTTAAAACCTTCAGTATCGATAATATTGACTGTTATGTTTTCTTTAGTCTGATACGTTTTCAGAGACAACGACTGATTTTCAAGTGTTTATTTCGCTGTGTGTTCTTCTATAAGCTTGTATGATTGTTAAATAATAGCTTGCAAAGGTGTGGTTTATAACCGCATTTACGATCAAAGCTTAGTGTGGCACGATGAAACTCATGTATGATAATGAGTGAAAAGGTTTGGCATTGAAAGTCATGAAAAATCAATGTTAGAGATATGACTTTCACAGCGATTATGAATATGAACTCAATAAACTTGAACTAAATAACAAGGGGATGGATTGGGGGGCTAAACGGTTACGGACCGTTTACACTGACTGTTTTTTCACGATCTCCGTTGAAAAACACATCGGCCAATTTAGTCGCACCAGTTTTAGGATCAGTTCCCAAAGACACTGGAAAATGTTCCGAACATTGCAATGTGTACTTTTTCTTTTTCCAGCACCCACATTTGCTATTACCAGAAGTTTTTTGCGACCATTACCTTTTAGGCTGTGCTTGTCGTACTCAGGGTTACTCGTAGATGACCGCGTCTGTTGAGCCAGAAACAGGAACTCGTGACGGCGGATCCGACAACGCTCTGTTTATTATGCACACGTTGAGCATTTATTTTGCTTGAGAAAACTTTCATCAACGAAAGTAATGAAAGAAATTTAAAACCTCAGAATCAGAATCCTATTCAATTGTAGAGAAATATCTACTCAAACACCTGTAAAAAAAGTAGCCTTTTACCAACTGGGATTTTTCTTCCATCATTAAAATAACGTCCACCTTAGGTACCTAAAATTTTGACTCCAAACTTTTTTATTGTTCGGAAAATGGAAGGACAGTGCGCATAGAAACGCCGAGTAAAAACAACATAGTCTCGATAATCAATTACTAAATTCCTTAAAACTGCATAAAAGTAGAGTTAAATTCGGTATACCTATTCATATTTTTAAGCCAAAACTAATTAAGCATGATGGAGAAGCGAGAAAAATTCTTAAAAGTTTAACCAAAACAGTTTTTTTTTCACCACGTCTTTGTTTTTATATTATGCCTAGCACGCTGTAATCACGGAATGCTTGGCCTCTTACGATATCTAGGATCACATACTGATTGTTTTACAGAAAAATTTCTCTTTCAGTTTACCCATATGTTGATTTCAGGCCCTTTTCTATCAAGTACGAATTCGAGCATACTATGAAATCCAAAAAAATGTATGTGATTTTGTTCGCAACTTAGTATATGACGTTTTCAAAGGATTAAGACAAAAAGGCATTGAGAGCGAAGCTGTTAATGTGATTTGTTAATATTCTGGAGAGAAGAGATGCAAATTCAGGAGAGCTGTGCGTAAATTTAAATAAATTAAATCTCAAAAATTTTACTCAAGATCATAAAAAGATTTTTACGTTTTACTGCGAAAAACAAATTGTGTTGGGGGTATGGACAAATTCGACACAAACTCTTCGTCAAATCATACGGTTTCATTTTCGAACCGCGTATGTTCATTTATTTTTTCAATTACAAAAACGAATATCTGATAAATTGCTTCTTTTTGAGCAGTCTCTTTTATTTAATAAAACAATCCAATTGATAATCAGTTCTTAAGCAATTTCGGAGTGTTTATTACATTTCTTGAAGTTAAAATTTTAGAAAAACTTTTATTCTTCAGTTTTTACGCTTCTAGGGAAATAATGTCAGTCTGGACAGGGTCGAACATTGTTAAAAGTTAAATTACGTTCCAATCAATTCTTTTTGTGATCATTACCTTTCAGGTTCTGCTTGTACTGAGGGTCACAGATCCGACAAAGTTCTCACTTTTGAATGCGCGCATTGAGCAGTTGTTTTGATTGAAAAAAAATTCATAAACGGAAGTGATGAAGAACATGAACTAAAAAAGGAGCTAGTATGGCGTAGTATTAAATTGTCAATACATTACAATGTGCTGTTAAAATATGGATAAATGTCAAAACTAATCAACTAGTTAGAAATATTTTTCAGCTCAATAACTTTATCTTTCACTTCTCTTAGATCAAACTCTGGAAAGGAATTTTGAGACGCCAAATATAATCTCTCGAAATGATAAGAATTAAATTTTAAAAATTACCTTCACAGGACGAATATTTTTCAGAACACATTTTTTCCCGCAAAGCGTTTACTTAATTTCGATATCGGTAAAAGAGTTGAATCTGGTAGCTTTGCGGTTGAATACAAAAGTTGAACTGTTTTTGTAACTTTTGATAAAAGTTCAACTTGTAATTTGGGGGCAAAGTAAAAAAAAAACGTCACAACGTCAGCGCGTTGTGACGTTTGGAGTGACGTTTTTTTTACTTGAAAAAAGGAGTGTCCGCGTATTCCTGCTTGTCTTACATTGATGAAAATTTTTTTGATGACAAATATAGACAAATTAAACGATTCTGAAATGTTGAAAATTGTAGATTTTTTGTTTTTTTAGGTAATTTTGTTCTCTGTTGTTTTTAAAAAATGAAAGATTCGCCAAATTCATTGCAAATTTTTCTACCACGCATTTACAATTTCATCTTGAATCTTGCACTTTCTTTATCAGTGTTGTAAATGTACAAGAAAATTATGGGAGAGAAATCTGTTGAAGAATTTACATAAACTTTTGGATATTTACAATGTATTTATGAATTTTAAAAGGTTCTGAAGGCGTTGAAAAAGATCAAGTTTATTTGGTTCTGTTTTTACCTTTTCCGAAGCCTCAAGTTACCCTTTGGGTTCGAAGTTGAACCTGTAGGCTCCAGCGTTTTGGCCTGATCTTCCCTAAAAACTTTTGGAACAATTTTTCTGATTGAATGCGTACTGATTGTTTTTTGAAAAAAAACAAAGTAGTTTTTCTTTGTTTCCTAAGCTGTTATTTAGCTTGCGTGGGAAGAAAAATGGTAAAGTTTGTTGTATTATTGGAAAATTGTCTTTGCTAACTTTGACCATAACAAATTCCTTTCCTATAAAAAAAAACAGAGAACTGAAAGTGCCAAAAGTTGGCAAGAAGGCTCGCAATATTTTTAGATCCCTTTTAAAACACAGTTTTGATTCACCTTGTTCTTCGTCTTAAGTGTCAAAAATCGAGGACTGTAAATTTTTAATTTTATTTTTTAAAAACTTTAACAAAAGGATGTCTAACATAAAAAAATAGGGCAAAATCAATTTTTGAATTAAAGACTGCCTACTTCACAATTTCGCTATCTGCTAAGTTAATAGCTTTGTCTTCGCATTTTTGAGTAGAAGTTTTTGAAAAAAATTTTATTTCTGTAATCAATGTGTTACGATTTACAATAGCCTCTGATACAATGACCTTCAATGCAATCCGTGCAAGTTGAGGAAAACAATGATTAGTAACCACGTGCTGAAACCAAATGTTCATAATTTCAAACAATATTATCACATTCATTTGGTCTTTTCGAGCTTGAGATTCTTGAGCATAAAGCGTTATAATAAAGCATTTCTAAGCAAGTGATTCAAATAATGTTGCACCGCAACATTTGGTCCGCCGACAAATAGGTTAAGGATAAAATAGTCAACGCATCAGGCACCACAAGCATTTACTCTCTAAAAATTCCAGCAAAAAATCTAAAAGGAGAAAATTGAAGGGGGAGTTAAAATTGAAGGGGGGATTAAGTAAAAGCCGATTTCCCGTCTTTTGCGTTCTTTTAGAGTGTTTTTAGCTTTCAGCACAGCAAAGTCCACAAAAAAGGCAAACAAAAAAGATACGAATAAAGACCAACAACAACGACAAAAAAAAGACGCCCTCAAAAGCAACAGCAAGTCAAAATGTCCAATATTGATAAGCAGAAACAGCGTTGCTACAAGGTTTTACAATGAGGCTGAAAATATCATGTCAAAAGATCTAGACACCATTTCAGAAGCAGACGTCAACAGGCTAAATCAGGTAGCGACACTTCTCACCCGAAAGCAGAATTTTCTGGTAACTTTGAACCAAGAACTTCAACAGAACTTGACGGAGGCGGAAGCACTGGACAATGATATTCTGGAGTCCAAGGAAGTTGATGACAAGTTGACACAGAACATTGATGCAATCAAACGCTTCACGAAAGGCTTTGAGGGACCTTCAACAGCAGCAGATACTTCAACGCCATCTATTTCAACGCTCTTCTCAGCAAACATCATCATTAACAAAACTCAATCTGCCTGTAATTTTGGGTAATTATATGGAATGCACTTCTTTGATCTGTTCAAAGGAGCAGTCATCAACAACAGTTCTCTTCAATGAAGTCAGAAGTTGCAGTATCTGAAAGCATCTGCAAAAAGTGATGCTGCGAAACTGCTTGCCTCGATACCAGTTACCGATCACAACTTCGAAATTGCTATGAACACTCTGATAAACAGATACGAGAACAAGAGGATCATCAATCGCAAACACCTGCATGCAATTGATTCGTATCAATCACTGACAGCCTATAATGCCAAAGACTTTAGAAATTTAATTGAAGCAATGGACGAACATGGACTTGCCTTGCAGAATTTGGGAGAACCAGTCAACAGTCATGATATCTTTTTTGTTTATTTGATCAGCGAGAAGCTGCCTGCAGGGACAAGAAAACAATGGGAGCTGCATTCAAAAGGCAAGGAACCTCAAAAGTATGCAGAGCTCAGACGGTTCTTAGAGCAACGCGCACAAGCACTCGAGGCGCCAAATGGATTATGAGCGATAAAAACTCAAGTGAACAAGAATCCACATTTGCACACACATTTGGCAACTTCCGAGCAACAATAAAATGTTGTGAACAAACGCACAAAATTTTCAAATGCGGAAAGTTGAAGAAGATTTCAGTAAGGGAACGCGCAGAATTGATAAAGGATAGAAAACTCTGTTTCAACTGTTTGCGACCGGGACACAGATCAGAAGATTGTGATTGATCGAATTACAAGCAATGCGGTAGAAAACATCATACTCTTCTTCATCGTGAAGAAATTCACAACAGAAACACCAATCAGCAAACAACTAGCGGAACAACTAGCACTCAAGCAAATGACAAACAGAAGAACAACGCTACAGCAACAACAGCAATTGCAAAATCTAAGGATGAAAACAAGTTCACAGGAGCTATGACTCAACGAACTTCAGATGAAGTCTTTCTTCAAACCGCAATTGTTTCCGTTAATGTTCACGGTTAGACAATTCTACTTAGGGCACTTCTAGATCAGCTTCACAAAACAACCTTATAACTGAATCAGCAGTACAACGATTACAATTGAAGAAGAAAAGCAGCAACACAAAGTTTTTGCACTAGGTGGGACGGTTCAAGACAACAAGGTGGACGAGGTGGGAGTGTTCACTAGGTGGGACGGTTCGCGTGGGCCTTCTTATCTCATCAAGGAACAGATCGTCAACTGTCAAAATTAGTGAGTCAAATTTGACAAAAATGACTGATAATCTGCCATCACGGTTCATTGACACCAGCCAATTGGAAACAGTGATGGAGTTGGTGCTGCTGACCCAGACTTTAACACGCCGTCATCAATTGACCTCTTGATCGGAGCATCACATTATGAAGATATCTGAAAGCATCTGCAAAAAGTGATGCTGCGAAACTGCTTGCCTCGATACCAGTTACCGATCACAACTTCGAAATTGCTATGAACACTCTGATAAACAGATACGAGAACAAGAGGATCATCAATCGCAAACACCTGCATGCAATTGATTCGTATCAATCACTGACAGCCTATAATGCCAAAGACTTTAGAAATTTAATTGAAGCAATGGAAGAACATGGACTTGCCTTGCAGAATTTGGGAGAACCAGTCAACAGTCATGATATCTTTTTTGTTTATTTGATCAGCGAGAAGCTGCCTGCAGGGACAAGAAAACAATGGGAGCTGTAATCAAAAGGCAAGGAACCTCAAAAGTATGCAGAGCTCAGACGGTTCTTAGAGCAACGCGCACAAGCACTCGAGGCGCCAAATGGATTATGAGCGATAAAAACTCAAGTGAACAAGAATCCACATTTGCACACACATTTGGCAACTTCCGAGCAACAATAAAATGTTGTGAACAAACGCACAAAATTTTCAAATGCGGAAAGTTGAAGAAGATTTCAGTAAGGGAACGCGCAGAATTGATAAAGGATAGAAAACTCTGTTTCAACTGTTTGCGACCGGGACACAGATCAGAAGATTGTGATTGATCGAATTACAAGCAATGCGGTAGAAAACATCATACTCTTCTTCATCGTGAAGAAATTCACAACAGAAACACCAATCAGCAAACAACTAGCGGAACAACTAGCACTCAAGCAAATGACAAACAGAAGAACAACGCTACAGCAACAACAGCAATTGCAAAATCTAAGGATGAAAACAAGTTCACAGGAGCTATGACTCAACGAACTTCAGATGAAGTCTTTCTTCAAACCGCAATTGTTTCCGTTAATGTTCACGGTTAGACAATTCTACTTAGGGCACTTCTAGATCAGCTTCACAAAACAACCTTATAACTGAATCAGCAGTACAACGATTACAATTGAAGAAGAAAAGCAGCAACACAAAGTTTTTGCACTAGGTGGGACGGTTCAAGACAACAAGGTGGACGAGGTGGGAGTGTTCACTAGGTGGGACGGTTCGCGTGGACCTTCTTATCTCATCAAGGAACAGATCGTCAACTGTCAAAATTAGTGAGTCAAATTTGACAAAAATGACTGATAATCTGCCATCACGGTTCATTGACACCAGCCAATTGGAAACAGTGATGGAGTTGGTGCTGCTGACCCAGACTTTAACACGCCGTCATCAATTGACCTCTTGATCGGAGCATCACATTATGAAGATATAATGATTGGCAACAATCGGCTAAAGGAGCCTAACTGTGGAATAACATATAGGCTATCAATTTTTGGTCGGGTCGTTATCGGAAAGGAACAGACAGAAAAAACCTACACAAACGATCCGCAGACTTTCTCTGCGTCTTCAGAGCCAGAAAATTTCCAGTGTTTTTGGGAAATAGAAGAAGCCATGAAGGTCGCTTCATAGTGAAACTTCCCTTCAAAAACCATTGGGAGATTCATTTCAACAAGCCAAAGAACGACTCCGCAGTCTTCTATGCAGATTGGAAAGACAACCCGACTTTTTTAAAAGATACGCAGTATTCATTGGAGAGTTCTTTCATCTCGGACACATGGAGAAAGTACCAACATCAGAACTTATCAAGCCTGTCGAAAACTGCTACTATCTTTGTCACAATTGTGTGTTCAAAGAGTCAAGCACTACCACCAAGCTGAGAGTCGTTTTCGACGGATCCTCAATGACGACAACAGGAGTATTTCTTAACGACAGACTCATGGTTGGACCAAAAATTCAGAAAGACCTTTTCAACATTCTTGTTCAATTTCGACTACGCCGAGTAGTTCTTTCTGCTGATATTGCAAAAAAGTACAGGCAAGTGGAATAGGACAAGGAAGACAGAGATTATCAACGCTTATTTTGGAAAGATCCAAATTCAGAGGCGATTGAAACTTATGGTATGACTCGGGAACATACGCCATTGCTTCTTCGTCTTTTCATTCAATTCGACCACTGCAAGTTCTTGCCGAAGAAACAACAAACACTAAACTTCGTTTGTCGCTAACAACTGATATGTATGTGGATGATCTACTTACAGGATGCGAAGATTCAAAAGCCGAAGAGAAACTCAAGGACGCCTTTATTACGCTTCCTGCTTCAGCAGGTTTTGATATAAGGAAATGGGTATCTAGCGACTCAAAACTTGTATCAAGACTAGCTGCCACTTTCAGAGAAACGGAAGACGAGAAGATACTAGAAAGCGAAGAATATGATATTAAGACGCTTGGGATAAGGCTAAATCCAAATCCTGATCACTTTGGTTTCACAGTAAAACATGACAAGGGAGCTTTATTTACTAAACGGCAAACCCTCTCAGAAGTTTCACGTTTATCTGACCCACTCGGATGGCTATCACCAACGACTATTCAACATAAATTCTTTGTTCAACTGTTGTGGCTGGACGAAGCTTAGCTGGGATCAAATTTTATCGGACCCAATTCTACAGCAGTACCTGCGACTTCGAGCATAACTGAAGGATCTTGAAAAAGTTAGGCTTCAACGGAAGGTTCTCAAGCCAGCCAAGAAATCAGATTTGCAGTTGCACGTCTTTTGCGACGCTGCAACTACAGCATATGCTGCTGCTGTCGTTATCATCAGACAGGAGACAGGCAACTTCATTTAAACAAAAATGCTTACAGCAAAGACAAGGGTTGCACCAATCAAATCAGTTTGTGTGCCAAGGTTGTAACTTTTGCTGCGCTGCTAGGAGCTAAGCTTGTCGAGGCAGTGAGAAATGCTATTAGCGATGAACGGTTTCCGAATCCAAAGGTTTTTGCGTGGTCAGATTCTACGGTTACAATTGCCTGGCTACAAGATTATCCGAGGAAAATGAAAACATTTGTCGCCAAACAAGTAGCGGAAATACAAGCAAATTTTCCAGCCAGTAGTTGGATATATGTTCCAACAAAAGACAATCCAACGGGTTGTGCTTCAAAAGGACTATCAGCAGCTGATTTGTTGAACCATAAGCTTTGGTAGAAGATACCAGAGTGGTTGCGGCAACCTGAAAACGCCTGGCCTTCACTTGATATTTTGTCACCTACAGAAAAAGAGACAGAAAAAGAAGTTAATATACATTCTGAAAACGTGACAATGATTTCACCAAAAGAAGATAACGCAAATTAATTGATGATAAGTCGGCGTTCGTCAATACATAAAGTTACAAGGATATTTACGTATGTCCAAAGATTCATCAGCCGTATCAAGAGACAAATTCAATCTTCAAAAATGAAACAGCGGAAAACAAAAAACGTCAAAAAGCATAAAAACATGCTCTTCAATGTCAAATGTAAGGACTGATAATAATGAGTCTACGTCTCAACCAATGATCAGGACTTATAGTTCAGTCTCCTTAAAAGGGAAAGATTTATACGAAGGAAGACTTCAACTGTACAGCTTCATACAGCAAGATTTTCTTCATGAAAACAAGATCATCAGGAATGAGCCCAATGATGATGCAAGCAACAGCAGCAGAGATGCGACACAACAAGACGTTCAGAAGTTCAAAAGAAAAGATTATGCTAGACCAGAGGGGGTTGGTGGTGTAGATGGGGCCGGGGGCCCAGATTCTTACATCAACACCAGGATTGGTAAGGGCACAGGGATCTCTTTACTTACCAATGCTTCTCAACGTTTAGGTAGGGCCGGTGTCCCATATATTCTTGTCAGCGCCGGTGGCGCCTATGAAGATACGAGCTCTTTTTCTACTAGTTCCCTAGGTTTAGGTAGGGCCGGGAACCCAGGTAGTCTTGTCAGCGCCGGGGTTGCAGATGAAGAAACGAACTCTTTTCCTACTAGTTCCCTAGGTATAGGTAGGGCCGGAAGCCCAGGTAGTTTTGTCAGCGCAGGGGGTGCAGATAAAGATACGAGCTCATTTTCTAATAGTTCCCTAGGTATAGGTATGGCTGGGAGCCCAGGTAGTGTTGTCAGCACCCGGTGTTTAGATAAAGATTCAAGCTCTTTTCATACCAGTTCCCTAGGTATAGGTAGGGCCGGGAGCCCAGGTAGTCTTGTCAACGCGGAGGGCGCAGGTGAAAATGCGAGCTCAGTTTCTACTGACAAATCCTAAGGTGCAGGTAGGGCCGGGGGTCCAGGTAGTCTTGTCAGCGGCGGGGGCGCAGGTGAAAGCTTGGGCTCAGTTTCTACTACCAATTCCTCAGGTATAGGTAGGGCCGGAGGCCCAGGACGTCTTGTTAGCGCCGGGGGTGTAGATGAAGATAAAAGCTCTTTTTCTACTAGTTCCCTAAGTATAGGTAGTACGGGAGCCCACGTAGTATTGTCAGCGCCATGGGTGCAGATGAACATACGAGCTCTTTTTCTACTAGTTCCCTAGGTATAGGTAGGGCCGGGAGAGCCCAGGTAGTCTTGTCAGCGCCGAGGGCGCAGGTGAAAATGTGAGCTCAGTTTCTTTTGACAAATCCTTAGGTACAGGTAGGGCCGGGGGTCCAGGTAGTTTTGTGAGCGCCGGGGGCTTAGATGAAAATGGGAGCTCAGTTTCTACTATCATTTCCTTAGGTACAGTTATGGCTTGGAGCTCTGTTTTTCTTGTCAGCGCCGGGGGCGCAGGTGGAAATGTGAGCTCAGTTTCTACTACCAATTCCTCAGGTATAGGTTGGGCCGGGTGCCCATGACGTCTTGTTAGCACCGGGGGTGCTGTTGAAGATTCAAACTCTTTTTCTACTAGTTTCCTAGGTATAGGTAGGGCCGGGAGCCCAGATAGTCTTGTCAGCGCCGGGGGTGCAGATGAAGATAGGAGCTCTTTTTCCCTTAGTTCCCTATGTATAAGTAGGGCTGGGAGCCCAGGTAGTCTTGTCAGCGTTGGGGGTGCAGATGATGAAACGAGCTCTTTTTCTACTAGTTCCCTAGATAAAGGTAGGGCCGGCAGCCCAGGTAGTCTTGTCAGCGCCATGGGTGCAGATGAAGATACGAGCTCTGTTTCTACTAGTTCCCTAGGTATAGGTAGGGCCGGGAGCCCAGGTAGTCTTGTCAGCGCCGGGGGTGCAGATGAAGATCAGAGCTCTTTTTCCATTAGTTCCCTAGGTATAGGTAGGGCTGGGAGCCCAGGTATTCTTGTCAGCGTTGGGGGTGCAGATGATGATACGAGCTCTTTTTCTACTACTTCCCTAGATATAGGTAGGGCCGGCAGCCCAGGTAGTCTTGTCAGCGCCATGGGTGCAGATGAAGATACGAGCTCTGTTTCTACTAGTTCCCTAGGTATAGGTAGGGCCGGGAGCCCAGGTAGTCTTGTCAGCGCCGGGGGTGCAGATGAAGATAAGAGCTCTTTTTCAATTAGTTCCCTAGGTATAGGTAGGGCTGGGAGCCCAGGTAGTCTTGACAGCGTTGGGGGTGCAGATGAAGATACGAGCTCTTTTTCTACTAGTTCCCTAGATATAGGTAGGGCCGGCAGCCCAGGTAGTCTTGTCAGCGCCATGGGTGCAGATGAAGATACGAGCTCTGTTTCTACTAGTTCCCTAGTTATAGGTAGGGCCGGGAGCCCAGGTAGTCTTGTCAGCGCCGGGGGCGCAGATGAAGATAAGAGCTCTTTTTGCATTAGTTCCCTAGGTATTGGTAGGGCCGACAGCCCAGGTAGTCTTGTCAGCGCCGGGGCGCAGGTGAAAATGCTAGCTCAGTTTCTACTGCCAATTCTTTTTGTTCAGGTAGGGCCGGGGGTCCAGGTAGTCTTATCAGCGCCGGGGTCTCAGGTGAAAACGCGAGCTCAGTTTCTACTACCAATTCCTCAGGTATAGGTAGGGCCGGGTGCCCAGGACGTCTTGTTAGCACCGGGGTGCTGTTGAAGATACAAACTCTTTTTCTACTAGTTCCCTAGGTATAGATAGGTCCGGAAGCCCAGGTATTCTTGTCAGCGCCATGGGTGCAGATGAAGATACAAGCTCTTTTTCTACTAGTTCCCTAGGTATAGGTCGGGCTGGGAGCCCAGGTAGTCTTGACAGCGCAGGGGGTGCAGATGAAGATACGAGCTCTTTTTCTATTAGTTCCTTAGGTATAGGTAGGGCTGGGAGCCCAGGTAGTCTTGTCAGCACCGGGGGTGCAGATAAAGATACAAGCTTTTTTATACTAGTTCCCTAGGTATATGTAGGTCCCGCAGCCCAGGTAGCCTTGTCAGCGCGGAGGGCGCAGGTGAAAATGCGAGCTCAGTTTCTACTGACAAATAATTAGGTACAGGTAGGGCCGGGGGTCCAGGTAGTCTTGTGAGCGCCGGGGGCTCAGATGAAAATGCGAGCTCAGTTTCTACTACCAATTCCTCAGGTATAGGTTGGGCCGGGCACCCATGACATCTTGTTAGCACCGGGGATGCTGTTGAAGATTCAAACTCTTTTTCTACTAGTTCCCCAGGTATAGATAGGGCCGGAAGCCCAGGTAGTCTTGTCAGCGCCGGGGTTGCAGATGAAGATAGGAGCTCTTTTTCTTTTAGTTCCCTATGTATAGGTAGGGCTGGGAGCCCAGGTAGTCTTGTCAGCGTTGGGAGTGCAGATGATGAAACGAGCTCTTTTTCTACTAGCCCCTAGATATAGGTAGGGCCGGCAGCCCAGGTAGTCTTGTCAGCGCCATGGGTGCTGTTGAAGATTCAAACTCTTTTTCTACTAGTTCCCCAGGTATAGATAGGGCCGGAAGCCCAGGTAGTCTTGTCAGCGCCGGGGGTGCAGATGAAGATAGGAGCTCTTTTTCTTTTAGTTCCCTATGTATAGGTAGGGCTGGGAGCCCAGGTAGTCTTGTCAGCGTTGGGGGTGCAGATGATGAAACGAGCTCTTTTTCTACTAGCCCCTAGATATAGGTAGGGCCGGCAGCCCAGGTAGTCTTGTCAGCGCCATGGGTGCAGATGAAGATACAAGCTCTGTTTCTACTAGTTCCCTAGGTATAGGTAGGGCCGGGAGCCCAGGTAGTCTTGTCAGCGCCGGGGTTGCAGATGAAGATAAGAGCTCTTTTTCCATTAGTTCCCTAGGTATAGGTAGGGCCGGCAGCCCAGGTAGTCTTGTCAGCGCCGGGGCACAGGTGAAAATGCGAGCTCAGTTTCTACTGCCAATTCTTTTTGTTCAGGTAGGGCCGGGGGTCCAGGTAGTCTTATCAGCGCCGGGGGCTCAAGTGAAAATGCGAGCTCAGTTTCAACTATCATTTGCTCAGGTACAGGTAGGGACGGGGGCTCTGGTTTTATTGTCAGCGCCGCGGGCGCAGGGGAAAATGTGAGCTCAGTTTCTACTACCAATTCCTCAGTTATAGGTAGGGTCGGGGGCTCAGGATGTCCCGTCAGCGTAGATGGTGTTGGGGTCTCAAAGAACGATGTCAGCCATGGCAGAGATTGGGCCGGGGTCCCTGAGGATCAGCTTTACATCGTGTTTACCGGGAATACAGACAATTTTAGCAAAACAGTACATCAATTCAAAAATGAAAAAAAAAAACAGAGAAAGGAAATGTCTCGTTAACGCTTATGGAGCAGTCACTAACGGGAGACACAGAAGACGAAAAATTCCGGGAAGCAGCAGTCTTAACAGCCTTTCACAAATTTTTGATGACGAAAATAATGTGATTCGAGTTGGAGGACGCCTAGCCAATTCACCTTACACAATAGATCGACGATTTCCAGTTCTTATTCCAAGAAAATAGGCAAACACTGAAACGCTAATTCGAGAAGCACACAAGAAATCTTCACGGAGGACCTCACGCTTCGACGAACTATTTGTATACCTGGAGGGCTTTCTGTAGTGAAAGGTGTGTTATACAGATATAAGCCATGTATCCGTTCTTATGCCAAATTGTTACAGCCTCAGATGTGATATTTACCTCGAGAAAGAGTAGTGCCGTCATTTGCGTTGTCATTGCGGACTCGACGATTGTGGACTGTTCTACACAAAAAATGGAACTCGAACGTTTTTGAAAACATACGTTGCAATTTCCATTTGCTCTAGTACGAAGGCAGTTCACATAGAGTCAGTTATGTCTCTGACCAAGGACGACTGTCTTGAAGCCATTAAAAGATTTGTGTCTCGTCGAGGTATTCCTGATAAAATATACAGCGACAACTCAACAACTTTCATTGGGACCAAGGGAGAGTTGGAGTTTCGACAAGCCTCAGCTACTCACGAGTTTGAAGATTTGATATCAACATTCGGCAAGGAGAACAATATTACTTGGCTTACTATTCCCCCGAGAGCACCAAATTTTGGAGGACTATGGGAAACCACTGTCAAATCTTTAAACGCCACTTGTACCACAGCATTGGAAGAACAAAACTGTTTTTTGAAGACTTCACAATAATGTTGACACAAATTGAAGCAAGGCCTAAATTCAAGGCCTATTGCGTACGTTTCAACTGATCCCAACGATGCTTTAGCACTTACACCAGGACATTTTTTGATAGGAAGACCAATCACAGCATTGCCTGAACCAAAAACAACAGGAAAAGAAACATTTTCATTGACACGGCGGAAAAAGAGGTTGGACAATCTTATCAGAAACTTTTGGAAGAAGTGGTCAACAGAATATTTGTCAAATTTCCAACAAAGGAAAAATGGCAAACGGGACAAACAAATATTGACATCAATGATGTAGTAATAATCAAGGAAGAGAACACATCCCCCACTCTGTGACCAATGGAACGAATAACAAAGGTCTTTGTTGGAAATGATAAAATAGTTCGAGTTGTCGAATTGAAGACATCATCTGGACTATTTATACGACCAGTCAACAAGCTTGCCTTGTTAATGAAAAACGATATTGACATGCCGTCACTATGATCTGACAAGGAAGATGACACAGATGAGGAATGAACAACAGAGGATACAGACGAGGACTGACAGCAAGGAAATGTAAACTACAACTATAGAAAACTGGCAAACAAGAGCCGATTGATTTTATATAGTATTAATAAATTTTTGATGGGTTGCTGAGAAATACTGTTTATCGCAATTGACAACTTAACCAGAAAGCCAGTTTCATTAACATATTAATAAAGTTGAACCAGTTCAAGGAGGCCGGTATGTTACGATTTACAATAGCCTTTGATACAGTGACCTTCAATGCAATCCGAGCAAGATGAGGAAAGCAATGATAACTAACCACGTGCTGAAACCAAATGTTCATGATTTCAAACGATTTTATCACTTTCACTTGGTCTTTTCGAGCTTGAGTTTCTTAAGCATAAAGCGTTATAATAAAGCATTTCTACGCAAGTGATTCAATAAATGTTGCACTGCAACGCAATGTCTTGAGATTTTTTTTTCTATTTTGAGAGTTGTGTATTACTAAAGGTTTGACTCGTTTAAGTATCATACCATTCGGTTCAGAGGTCTCTTCTTGCTTATTTTCCGACTAATTTTCCTGAGGGGAGCACTATCATTCTACCGGCACGGACGCGCAAACAACCAACTTGTGTCTGCAACGTGCACTAGTTCTGATAATTTCGAGAAGGCATATGTTTCAGAGCACAAATGTTTGTTAAAAGCTTGTATTGAGAATAATTGAGCATTTGACGTGTACCATCTTCGGTCTGGACATACTTGTTTCAACGGCACATCAATCTCGGTGATGTTTACCCGTGTATAAGCAAAATTTCAACTTGTTCACATACCTGTAGGCGCATTTGTTACGTTGGTTGGTTTTTCTGGTTCTTTTTAGGTTTTTGAGTTGGTTTCACTGGCTCTTCGGCTGGTCGATTTTCTGGTAGTTTATTTTGATTTTTGAGGAGGGAGACGTCTGGGAGTGCCGGGAACTGTCGGAGTTTTTACTGGGTATTTTAAATTTTTCAGTTTCGGTAAATCGTAAGCATTTTTTACACCACTTGTGACTCCACATATTGCCACAGGACATCTGATTGGTTTGTGCAGACAGAAAGAATCTAGAGGCGCAACTTAATTTTGAGTTGGTTCCACATACGCAGTGTCTTTTGCATGGCATAACCCATGAGTCGACTTCTGGTAAATCTTTACCACACTTCGAACACTTACTTAAGTCTTTTGGGTTCAAAACGATACGCTGCGTTTGAGCCGCACTGGGAGAATCGTTTTCTTGTTGTTGTTGTTGTTGATGATGTTGTTGTTGTTATTATTATTGTTGTTTATGTTGTTGTTTTTGTTGTTGTTGCTGCTGTTGTTGTTGTTGCTGCTGCTGCTGTTGTTGTTGTTGTTGTTGTTGTTGTTGTTGTTGTTGCTGTTGTAGTTGTTTGTTGTTGTTGTTGTTGTTATTGTTGTTGTTGTTGTTGTTGTTGTTGTTGTTGTTGTTCTTGTTGTTGTTGTTGTTGTTGTTGTTGTTGTTGTTGTTGTTGGTTTTTGTTGTTGTTGTTTTTGTTGTTGCTGTTGTTGTTGTTGTTGTTGTTGTTGTTGTTGTTG
>NW_027453758.1:0-4000 GCF_964194025.1 Convolutriloba macropyga | reverse complement strand
TCAACAATTGGGACATCCTTCCAACCGAGCTATTTCAATGCTTCTGGATTTCGAAATTTATTTTTGAAAGCTGTTATTCTTTCATGAACGCTTGCTAATTTTGATTTAGCCCTTGTTTGTGCCATTATCTGAAAATAAATATTGCTATGTTAAGTTTTGCAAAATCAGATAACACTGTTACTCGAAAACTTAAACAAAAAAAGGAAGAGTTTTACCAACATCTATCAACAATTTCCCATTATTACAAATGCCATTATAATTGCCATCAAACGTGGCCAGCAACAAACTCCAGAGTGACCGAACGACAGCAGAACGACCCAAACTATTATCATAGTCAATTGTCTCCGACTCAGGGCAAGGATGTTCCACAGAAGTCGCTTCAAATACGATTACTCCATCTTCCAAGTACATCATTTGATCAGAATAAAAAACTATTTAAGTCAGTTGAAACTTGCTTTTGAGTACAACAGTAACTCAAAAGGATGAATAAACACACCTTAATGATAATCTTTCTTGAACTCAAAGCATTCTTACCGTGTTAATCCACAATTGGATTTTTTTGAAAATACATTACCAGTATGCAGATTTACATAGTGCACAGTTCAAGCGCACAACATCACAGCTCCTGAACAATCAATATTACTTGCATTATTTTATCAGTGAGTAAAACTCAACAATGTGCCTTACAAAAAAATGCGCCTCTATTAGAAAAATTTTAATTCAAGTTTTGCAAAATACTTGCAAATTCATTTCAAAGTTGAGATATTACCAGTTCATAAAGTTAGAGATCCTCAAGATAAAAAGGGGTGGCTTGAGATCTTGTGACATCTACATGTAGCGATGTCTTAGACTAAGTTATACAGTCGATTAAATAACGACAAAACATTCCTAAGGAAAGTAAATTTGGCTTGACAATAAAGACTGCCAGAACAACATCTTCAGAGTTTTTGTCTTTCAAAAACACTTCTTCTGCCGGGGGATTATTATTGCACCCAGCAGCAGTCATAAAAAGTTTCTTAACATTGCCTCAAAATGTTCACAGCCATGAAAAACTTCGACATTTTCGCCTATTTCTTATTTAATTATGTCTATTTCTGCAGGCATAAAGTATTTTTAGGCTGGCCACCTGAAAATAATAGTAAGCCCTGCAGCTTTCAATCTTTCGAGAAGAAACCTCCAAAATGATTTCTTGGAAATACCTAATATTTCTCACACTTATAATGCACATCTGCTATAATGACAACAAAATCGAATCACAGAAAGGAATTGATTTCATATATCAACAAAAGCTACTACTGGCTGAAAAATCCGTGAACATCCAATTTCTCGTTGCCTTTCCAAGATTGAATGTCTCGTTGGAAAATCAATTCAGAAATCTTTCGTTACTTTTAAAAAATTCTTGGAATGACTGTTCATTTGGTTGTCAACTTGATCACATGATAACAAATGAAACCAGTTTAAACTTTTGATTATCTTCTTCATCACACAGAAAACGAATTCAAATCAGGTCAACTCGACATATTAAACATGAAAAGCGAGATTCGGAGAACATTTGGAACAGAAGAGCAAACAACTAAGCAGACTGATAACGAGCGAACAAAAAGAGGAGCCGGCTTAATTGCTTTAGGAGCACTTACAGCGGTTACTGCAGGAGCAGGAACAGCGTGCTCTCTTGGCAGCATTTTCGGAGCCTGCGGAGGGTCCAATCGAGATCGTGAAGACATCGACTTGGCTTTATCGCAGATTGAATTAAACAACAACGGGTGGGCGGAAGTTAAAGGCAAAGTCAACTCAAAAATGTATCTCATCGCTGATCAACTTGAAGATGTAAATTCAGTGCAAAAGCGAATTATTCAGACGCAGAAAAATCACTCAATGGTGTTGATGCAGGCAGTGGACATTATCCAAAACAATTCAAGATCGTTGATGGCATGCTCTCAACTATTCTATGCAAGGGACCAAATGCTTCAAGTACAGGCGAGTCTTCTGGGATCGTTTTCAGCTTTGCTGAACGAACTTAAAATGTACCGTGTTGCAATCTACAGTTATAAGCTAACAATCTTGCACTCAGTGATGATTATGGTAAACAAATTGATTCCCATGGCACTCCTGCCAAGATCAGACTTAGAAGAAATTCTTTGAGATGTAAACCATTGGCAATCAGACACGAATGAACGTCTTTCATTGGCTATACCAATAACACAAATTTTAATCTACTACGAAACAAAAATACTGAGAAATGTCGACATAGTTGACGATGGGATGTACTTCACATTAGCCATTCCATTTGTCACTGCAGCGACTGTCTTAAATTTGTATAAAGCAGTACTTATACCGATGCCTAATGACGGAACAGACGGTCATGCATCACAATATATTATTGAATCCGATTTTCTCAGTTTCGCAGTTTCTTCTCAAAAAATAGCGTTACTTTCACAAGATGAAATCAATCGATGTGTCGGATCGAGCTGCTTTTCCGTGTGTATAAACCGTTTCTCTCTAGAAACAGCTCAGGATACATGTCTCGGATCACTATTGATCAACAATCACCTAACTGCTCTACAAAAGTGCGAAATCAAAACCGTAAAGCTGCCACTGAAAGAAAAAGCGAGAAATTTGGGAAATGGAAAGTGGTTGATAACATCAGCATCATCGAATTTCAAAATGTACATAAGCCAAATAATAAACCATGATCCATTGAAAAGAACACCTTTACCAGGATGCCAAGTCTTCATCATTGAACTTCAATGCGGAACAAAACTTGAAACCACATTTTTAGAAATCAGAGCAGATATGTTTTCATGCCAAAACACAACGCTTCAAAAACTGGATAATAAACTAACTGACCCTTTGAAACATCTTCTATCAAAAGTTCCGGCTATTGACAGCCTGCCACATTTTGCAACCTTTGCTCAAGCAAGACAACAGTTCATTGAGGAAATACAAATCCAAATGTCAGAAATTCCTGACCACCAAAGACCATCGTTGAACAAATTAGATGAAATCGCCCAACCAATATTAATGAATATGCAGAGTATTCGACCTAGCTTAAAGAATCGTTTCACGCAAAGTGACACTTGGAAAATGTCTGTCATAATTGGCACAATCTTTTTTATAATCTCAATGATATTACACGCTCTCATAAGTTACGTTTGTCAAAAGTATAGTCGACGATATTCAAAAATGCGAAAGTTTGTTGTGGGCTCATTCGGAATTCACCCACGACTAATACTAGTGGTAACAGAAGATGAAAGGCAGACACTCATGCTACAACCTGGAAACCGACTGACAGCAGAGAACATTGTCATCACAAACAAGCAATTGTCAAAGCTTCTTGGACCTACAGCTCCACAACGAGAGGAACTCCAAGTAATGCAACCATCTTACGACGTCGACCTATTTTGCCAGCACTTGGCCAATAATCTCAAATCAGCTGAAAAAAAAACAAAAACACTTTAATATAATTTATATAGCTTGCACGAAGTAAAGGTTGCTGCAAGGCGCTTTCTAATTTTAACCTTAAGTTCGCATGAAAATTTTATAGAGGCGCAGTGATCTTTTTGAGAGGCACATTGTTCTTTTAAAAAGACATATTGCTATATTGTTCTTTTAAAAGAGTCACATTGTTCTTTTTATAGAGGCGCAGTGTCATATACAAATTCCCAGTCCAGATTTGATATGAATTACACTTTTCTATTGGTTGAAATTCTGATATGGTAAAATGAATTTGTAGATATTTAGAAATGGATTGTGATTGGTTTATTAGAATGACTTACAAAAACAATTGAAGAAGTTGCATGAAAGAGTTAGAAGAGATAGAGTGTTAGAATAAAGTTGCAAAAAGATGTTTTGAAATTGAGAGACTAAGAGGGAATCTGCTCAGAACCTGCATCTGAAATAGTTAGAAAAGATAGAAGTTATAGTGATAGAAGATTTTCCAAATAAGTTGCCATCTACAACATGGATTTTAATTAACAGAGATGTAAACAGTGACTTAACT
>NW_027453757.1:0-15000 GCF_964194025.1 Convolutriloba macropyga | reverse complement strand
CTGCCATATAATTTGTATGAGCAAAATTCATACATTTCTAAGTGTTTTTAATTTAGTTTTCACTTATCAAAAAAAGTTTACTGTCTAGTCCAGAAGACCGTACAAAGATAACTCAATAATAATTGGTATGTTCGGTTTTCCACGTAAGAAATGGTCGGTATGATCGGCTTGTTCGATATGTTTTGTTTCAAACGCAAGAAATCATCGATATGTTTGTTCTGAAACGTACGAAAAATTCGATAAGCTTGGTTTAGACAGATTCAGTGTGTTCGATTTAGAAGGTAAGAAAGATGTTCGGCTCAGCCAGATTCGTTTAATAGACATAATGTACCGTTAAGAGAGGTCAAAAACATTCTATATCTTCCACACCATATGTCACAATTAGTCGGTATGTTCGATTGTCATTTTAGAAACCTTTGTTGTGTTGTTAGGGAATATTAAAATAGTAGATAAGATCCCAGCCGATACTATTTTTTAAGGAAAAAAATCTCTTCATCCTTTTAGAAACTTTTTTAAAATAGTGGTAGTAGTAGTAATAGCAGCAGAAGCACACAGCAGTAGTAGTAGTAGTAGTAGTAGTAGTAGTAGTAGTAGTAGTGGTAGTAGTAGTAGTAGTAGTAGTAGTAGTAGTAGTAGTAGTAGTAGTAGTAGTAGTAGTAGTAGTAGTAGTAGTAGTAGTAGTAGTAGTAGTAGTAGTAGTAGTAGTAGTAGTAGTAGTAGTAGTAGTAGTAGTAGTAGTAGTAGTAGTAGTAGTAGTAGTAGTAGTAGTAGTAGTAGTAGTAGTAGTAGTAGTAGTAGTAGTAGTAGTAGTAGTAGTAGTAGTAGTAGTAGTAGTAGTAGTAGTAGTAGTAGTAGTAGTAGTAGTAGTAGTAGTAGTAGTAGTAGTAGTAGTAGTAGTAGTAGTAGTAGTAGTAGTAGTAGTAGTAGTAGTAGTAGTAGTAGTAGTAGTAGTAGTAGTAGTAGTAGTAGTAGTAGTAGTAGTAGTAGTAGTAGTAGTAGTAGTAGTAGTAGTAGTAGTAGTAGTAGTAGTAGTAGTAGTAGTAGTAGTAGTAGTAGTAGTAGTAGTAGTAGTAGTAGTAGTAGTAGTAGTAGTAGTAGTAGTAGTAGTAGTAGTAGTAGTAGTAGTAGTAGTAGTAGTAGTAGTAGTAGCCAAACTTGAATATGGACCAAAATTCACCCATATTCAAGTTTGGCCCCGTTTTTTCCCTTACCCATATTTTTTTGACCAAATTCAAGTTGTGAACCCGTACCCAGATTAGAGTTGAATTTGACCATATTCAAGTTCCAATTTGAGGACCATATTCAAGTTTGGCCGGACACCCATTTTCATTTGAATTCAACTGACTAGAAAAACAAAAACTTGAATATGGTCAAGGAGTGCCCTGTAACCCATATTATTACCAAAACCTCAAAACGGCAGTGACAGAGCAAAAATTGCTTGCAGGAACAAAAAAAATGAACACACGCTTTAATAATCAAGAAAATCGATAAAAACCTGTTGAATCATTAAGTGTAACGGAACAGAAATTAGCTGCAGGATCTCAATAAGAACTAGTGTTTTTCGCATACTGGTAGCTCCAATAGGCGGAGTAAAGGTTTCTAAATTGAGCTGCATCAAAACCAGTTAACATCCTGCAAGATTTTATTGGTGTGAAATTGTAAGACAGCAAATACTGTATTAGCAAATTTTGCACTTTTTTTGCTATAAGATAATTTATCGAGATGAAAACTGGTCTATAAATTGTTCAATGAGGTTTTAACCGCGCCCAGTACAAAACCTTGTTGCATTAATTTAAAAATGTGGTTGAAAAAACTATGGAATAAATTGAAAAAAAAATTTGTTTCATACTTTTTTTTACTTAGAAACTGTAATGCTCATTACAAATGAACTCCAATTGAGAAACCCCGTTCTGCAGAGAATATTGTATTAATATACAGACTGTATTAGGCAATATAAGTTTCGAAGGTTCAAAAATCTTAAGGCAAGTGTACGTCTTAAAACTGTTTTCTTGGGTTGGGGGGGGGGTGAGGGGGGCGCTTCGAGCCTGAGCCTAAGCTTCAGGCTCGAAGTGCCCCCCTATTTTTTTGGCCCCACAGACAATGCGCGTTTATGATCGTCATTTTTGACCTGACTTTTGCCAGTCTTGTACTTAGTCTTGTGTCAAAAACTGGAAATTTGTTTGATTTCCTTAAGTTAAATTTAACTTCTTGACACTAAGAAGTTGTGTTTTTTACTTTCGGTGGTCCAAATTGTTAACGGATGGAGCCGCTGTGTGACTAACGAAGTCCCGTTTGTATACACACTAGGAAATGCAGACGTATTTATCAAAGTTAAATTTGAGAATGGAATAAATTGAAAAAAAAAAATTTGTTTCATACATTTTTTTTGCTTAGAAACTGTAATCCTCATTACAAATGAACTGCAATTGAGAAACCCCTTTTTGCAGACAATATTGTATTATTATACAGACTGTATTAGGCAATATAAGTTTCGAAGGTTCAAAAATCTTAAGATAAGTGTACGTCTTAAAACTGTTTTCTTGGGTTGGGGGGGTGAGGGGGGGGGGGGGGCACTTCGAGCCTGAGCCTAAGCTTCAGGCTCGAAGTGCCCCCCCCCCCTATTTTTTTGGCCCCACAGACAATGCGCGTTTATGATCGTCATTTTTGACCTGACTTTTGCCAGTCTTGTACTTGGTGTTGTGTCAAAAACTGGAAATTTGTTTGATTTCCTTAAGTTAAATTCAGTCTCTTGACATTAAGAAGTTGTTTTTTTACTTTTGGTGGTCCAAATTGTTAACGGATAAAGCCGCTGTGTGACCAACGAAGTCCCTTTTGTATACACACTAGGAATTGCAGACGTATCTATCAAAGTTAAATTTGAGAATGGAAAAAATTGAGAAAAAAATTTGTTTCAAACAATTTTTTTTTACTTAGAAACTGTAATCCTCATTACAAATGAACTCCAATTGAGAGACCCCGTTCTGCAGACGTTATTGTATTAACATACAGACTGTATTAGGCAATATAGGTTTCGAAGGTTCAAAAATCTTCAGACAGGTTTACGTCTTAAAACTCTTTTCTTTGGTCAAAATTCTTTTTTTATCCAAATAAATATCTGAAACATGAAAATGAGCAATTTTTTACGTGCTCAAAACTCTCTCTCCAATTTCTGTTATTTTCCTGTTAATTGAATTTGTTCAGAAGCGTCATACTTCATCAGAACTCTGCTGACACGTAGTATAGATTTCATTTGAGTTCGAGAAATTTTTCTCTACCCATATTCAAGTTTCCTTGTCATCTGAAAACTTTGCACTGAACACCTATAATTTTTGTTTCTCAGCAAAAATTTTCATTTGCAGAGATTTCTTTGTGGTGCAAATGGGAGCCATGCTCGTTTGGTGACTTAAATTTTTGTCTTTAACGTGAAATTAAGGGCAATTTTTTTGGCTCAAAAGTAAAAGTTTGAGAAACTGTTAAGATTTTTTCACTTTTTATGTTAAATTTAGGATGTCATTACTGAATGACTTCTGAAAACAGACTAATTAAAATCCATAGCACATCAAACAGTTATTATAGGAGCCAAAGAATTATTGGAAAAAGACACTTTTTCTTTTTTTGACAAATTGCTTTCTTTGAATTTTTAATATATCAACCGTTTCATTATTGTCAATCTTTTTTTTCGCGGCCAATTATCCTCTGATACTCAAACGATGTTCCAGAATTAAAATAAATTATCATTGTAGTTCATTTGGCAACATTTTGGAACATAGGCTTTTCTGGCCATGTTAGCGTTCGAATAGTCCACCCTTATTAGAGTTGCGAAAAAAAGCACAGAAACGCACTGTTTTTGAAACTTTGGTAAATTAAACTTAATCTATAGTCAAAAAATTACCTAACTGTCGAAAAAAACTTTGAACTTGTTGGAAAAACATGTTTTAGGATGAAAAATTAGGCCGACTTTCGGTCGGTTCCGTTCTATATTTTCAACGCACTCTAAATTTTACCTCAAATTATTGACTATAAAAATCGTAATTGAGAAATTTTTTACGCGGTGGCAACCAGCTGTTCGAACTCTCTTGATTCCTATTAATTTGTCTACCATTTGGACGTTTTTAAACGATTCATACTTGCTTGCAACTCTGATGACACTTCATTTGAGTTGGATAAATTTTTTCTTACCCATATTCAAGTTTCCTTGTCATCTGAAAATTCTGCACTGAACACCTATAATTTTTGTTTCCCAGTATATCACTTATTTTGCAGAGACTTCTTTTCGGTGCTAATGGGAGCCATGCTCGTTTCAAGACTTTAAGTTTTGTCGTTAACGAGAAAATGGTGGCATTTTTTGGCTTAAAAAAATAAAAGTTTGCGAAAGTGTTAAGTTTTTTTACTTTTTATGTTAAAATTAAGATGTTATTACTGCATGACTTGCAAAAGTAAAATAATTAAAATCAAAAACACATCAAACAGTTGTTATAGGAGCCAAACAATTATTGGAAAAAGACACTTTTTCTTTCTTTGACAAATTGCTTCCATTAGATTTTTATTAAATTAACCGTTTCATTGTTGTCAATCGCTTTATTTCGTGGCCAATTAGCCTATGACACTTAAACGATGTTCCAGAAATAAAATAATTCATGATTGTAGTTTATTTTGCAACATTTTGGAACATAGGTTTTTCTGGCCATGTTAGCGTTCGAATAGTCCGCCCTTATTAGAGTTGCAACAAAAAGCACAGAAACGCACTGTTTTCGAAACTTTGGTAATTTAAACTTAATCTATAGTCAAAAAATTACCTAACTGTAGAAAACAAACTTTGAACCTGGTAGAAAAACATGTTTTAGGATGAATAATTCAGCCGACTTTCGGTCGGTTCCGTTCTATTTTTTCAACGCACTCTAAATTTTACCTCAAATTATTGACTATAAAAATCGTAATTGAGAAATTTTTTACGCGGTGGCAACCAGCTGTTCAAACTCTCTTGGTTCCTATTAATTTTCTACCATTTGGACGTTTTTAAACGAGTCATACTTGATTGCAACTCTGATGACACTTCATTTGAGTTGGATAAATTTTTTCTTACCCATATTCAAGTTTCCTTGTCATCTGAAAACTCTGCACTGAACACCTATAATTCTTGCTTCCCGGTATATCACTTCTTTTGCAGAGACTTCTTTTTGGTGCTAATGGGAGCCATGCTCGTTTCAAGACTTTAAGTTTTGTCTTTAACGAGAAAATGGTGGCATTTTTTGGCTTAAAAATGAAAGTTTGCGAAAGTGTTAAGTTTTTTTTCACGTTTTATGTTAAAATTAAGATGTTATTACTGCATGACTTCCAAGAGTAGAATAATTAAAATCAAAAACACATCAAACAGTTGTTATAGGAGCCAAAAAATTATTGGAAAAAGACACTTTTTCCTTCTTTGACAATATGCTTCCATTAGATTTTTATTAAATTAACCGTTTCATTGCTGCCAATCTTTTTTTTTCGTGGCCAATTAGCCTCTGATACTTGAACGATGTTCCAGAAATAAAATATTTCATGATTGTAGTTTATTTGGCAACATTTTGGAACATAGGCTTTTCTGGCCATGTTAGCGTTCGAATAGTCCGCCCTTATTAGAGTTGCAAAAAAAAGCACAGAAACGCACTGTTTTCGAAACTTTGGTAATTCAAACTTAATCTATAGTAAAAAAATTACCTTACTGTAGAAAAAAAACTTTGAATCTGACGGAAAAACATGTTTTAGGATGAAAAATTAAGCCGACTTTCGGTCGGTTCCGTTCTATTTTTTCAACGCACTCTAAATTTTACCTCAAATTATTGACTATAAAAATCGTAATTGAGAAATTTTTTACGCGGTGGCAACCAGCTGTTCAAACTCTCTTGGTTCCTGTTAATTTTTCTACCATTTGGACGTTTTTAAACGATTCATACTTGATTGCAACTCTGATGACACTTCATTTGAGTTGGATAAATTTTTTCTTACCCATTTTCAAGTTTTTGACAAGAGAATTTCGGAAGACCTAAATGACTCGTAAAATGAATTTTTATGCAAAAGTTATAAAGAGAAAAGTCTAGAAAACAATCATAGAAACTTTTAACAAGTGTCAAGATTGCGTGGAAAGTGAAACACAATCAACTATACGCACTTGAAAAATGAGCCGAAACTTACAATTTGGAAATTTTTTAGACATTAAATTGGTTTTTTTGAACAAATATGCAATCAAAAAATTATTGAGATCGGTTTTTTATTATACTGAGAGTTCATTTTGATAATTTTTATTAAACTGGGATGCAAGATTTTGGAATGGCCGCGTTTTTGCATTTTTTCACAACAATCTTGTTTTCTTTCAATGTCTTCAAAGCCTGCAAAAAAGATTTATATTTATTCTAAAATATGGCCCTTTTGGTTCCCTCGTAGACAAAATCATTGGATACCCGGAACATCAAACAATATCAGGAAAAAAACATTGAGTAAAAAATTATGCCAAAGCGGCCAAGAGATAGATTTTAGCCGGTACCCATATTTCGGAGCTAATTTTTTCACACAATTTTTCTCGCTTTCTAGGCAATGTTGGAACTTCTGATTTTGGGATCGTTGTTGTAGTACTAAAATATGCCCACATGCCAAAATTCAGGTTTGTTCGATCATTTTTCAACTTTTGCCTTTCTTTGATTCTTGTGACTTCATCGCGCACTCGATGATGTCAACCCGAAATAATAAACCTAATTTTGAGTCGTTTCTGAGAATTATTTGAAGCAACTTCATAATAACAAAAAGTCGACAACTTAGTCATACAGGACAGGAACAAAAAGAAAATTTTGAAAAAAATTATTTTCCGTGGAGAAATTACGTTTTAATGTTCCCTTACTGTTTGGCCGCGAAAAAATTCCTACTCCTATGGATCAATATCTGAACAAATATTGCACCTAGAGGGATAAAAAAAATTGTTCCGAAAACTAGAGTTCAATTTCTGACTCCCTATGTAATAAAAACAGGGTTTCATGTGGTGGAAGACCAAAAAAACAGCTTTGAACAAAAAATGAATTTAAATTTCAAGTAACAATAACTCCTCAAGTATTGATGGGTTTTTAGGGCCATTTCCGTCATTAGCTAATTTGACATCGAATTCATCAACAAATGTATATATTTGAACGTAATAATCAAAATTCGCCGGCTGCAGACGATTTTTAGAATCCGGGGACGCCCTACCCAAATTCAAGTTGGCTGCAGTAGTAGTAGTAGTAGTAGTAGTAGTAGTAGTAGTAGCAGTATCAGTAGTAGTAGTAGTATCAGTAGTAGTAGTAATAGTAGTAGTAGTAGTAGTAGTAGTAAGAGTAGTAGTAGTAGTAGTAGTAGTAGTAGTAGTAGTAGTAGTAGTAGTAGTAGTAGTAGTAGTAGTAGTAGTAGTAGTAGTAGTAGTAGTAGTAGTAGTAGTAGTAGTAGTAGTAGTAGTAGTAGTAGTAGTAGTAGTAGTAGTAGTAGTAGTAGTAGTAGTAGTAGTAGTAATACCCGTCAGAAGTGTTGGACAATGACGACAGAGAGTATCAGAAGTTCGCTCGCAATACAAAGTCTTGGGGTGGAGCAATCAAGGCGGAAGTATTGGTTGACCACTTCGAGATGGAGCTTAGAATTTGGTAAGTACGCAAACCTAAACTAAATGAAATAACCCTTTTTTTGCTCCATTTTCAAAATTGTTTTCATATTTGAACAAAACTGAACATCTGATTTAACTAGATCATCCTTTTGTTTCTGCAATGACGTGAGAGTTTTTAAAACGATTGAAATTGTCGCTCAGATAACTTCAATTATGATACAGATGCGGTATTTAAGTTGCTGCAATAGCTAATGTAGCATTTATGTGTCTCACAAACTAAATTGTCAATGCTGGCAAATTGTGTAGTGATCTTGGTTTTTAGTTGATATCCAAACAAACAGATTAGACAAAGTTGGTATTTTCAAAATTTTTGCGAACAGTTTCCACCTCCTAGCTATACGATGGAATCCAATACGACACGCTAATCGAAGCATGCCACAGAAAATCTGTATTCTCAACTGATGGCGAAAATGTTTGCCAATAATAGTTGGATAAAAAATTTAGAGAAATGAACAAATTTACGGACTTGCAGAATTTTTCACTCCTTTGAATGATCTGCAATGAACTTCTGAATGATCAAAATGACGCACAGAAGCAAGTAGTTAAAACACGGCATATAAACCTCCGTGATAAGTTTGATTAATTAATTGATTTTCTTTAGCTTAGGGGCCCGGGCTTAGAGGTCCCAGACGAAAACAAGTATGTCCAGACCGAAGATGACGCACCGTGCGTTCAGGGAGGGGCACCGTGCGTTCAAAGTTACATCATCTGGAAACATCAAAAAACGCAAGAAAGTCTGAACATGAGCGCACGACACTCGGGTGAACGCACAAAAGTCTGGACAAAAGCGCACGAAAGTCTGGTGAACGCACGGAAATCTGGACCTGAACGCACGAAAGCCAGGTGAACGCACAAAAGTCTGAACATGAACGTACGAAAGTCTGGTGAACGCACGAAAGTCTGAACATTAACGCACGAAAGCCTGGTGAACGCACGAAATTCTGAACATGAACGCACGAAAGTCTGATGAAGTCACGAAAGTCTGGTGAACTCACGAAAGTCTGGACATGAACGCAAAAAAGTCTGGTGAACGCGCGGAAATCTGGACTTGAACGCACGAAAGTCTGAACATGAACGCATGAATGTCTGGTGAACGCACGAAAGTCTGAACATGAACGCACGAAAGTCTGATGAACGCACGAAAGTCCGAACATGAACGCACGAAAGTCTGATGAACACACAAATGTCTGAATATGAACGCATGAAAGTCTGATGAACGCACGAAAGTCTTGTGAGCACACACAAGTATGGACATGAACGCAAGAAAGTCTGGTGAACGCACGGAAGTCTGAACATGAACGCACGAAAGTCTGGTGAGCGCACACAATTCTGAACATGAACGCACAAAAGTCTGATGAACGCACGAAAGTCTCAACATGAATGCACAAATGTCTGAACATGAACGCTCAAGAGTCCGATCATGAACGCGCAAAACTTTTTCGTGCGTTCATCAGACTTTTCGTGCGTTCATGTCCAGACTAAACAACGTACATTTTATGCTTGTAGATGTCCATTGAAGATGAGGACCGCAGAGGGTTCCATTAGTGCACAAATCCATTTATTAAGTCTTATTTTACACAAGGTGCATGAACCTCTTTTTATCAATAGGGAGACAACCTTTTTGCTATCGTGAGCAAAATTCAATGTCTCTGTTTGCCTACCAGTATACAGAACAAAGTGTACCTCTAAAAAGCTAAGTATTTTTTTGACAACTCATTCAAGAGGGCTGAAATCGACATAAAAATATGACATTACATTACACACATAAATAGAAATAACAGAATGGCATCAATTGGAACAACACCTTGGCCCAATGAAAAAAAAAACAATTTTTAACTTTCGTTGTTCGCAAAATTTGCAAATTTCCGTATGAAAACCTTACTTTATTCGTAGGCAAGCTATAGCAAAAATTCCTTTTGTCCTACACTCTAACTACACATGGGATACTCCAAACCGAGTTTGGTTCGATTTGAAAAACCCCTTTGCAAAATTCAAACGCAAAATTGAACTTAAATTGTTTTCAATATTTGTTTAGGAAATATAGACTTATTTTAGTTTTAGTTAGAACTGCTACCTTAGGACTGATAAAAAGTGAAGTCAAGCACAACGAAATATGCGAAATGTGAAATGACAAATTGATTTATTTGCTATTATGCAGCGAAGTAGTGTTTGGCGACGTCTCAACAAGTAGACATACCAAAATTAAGAATTTTCAACGAATCTGATTGGTGGTGAAACAAATGCGATAACTCAATGCATTCATTAAACATAATTTCGAAATAGCCTAGTTCTAGATTCTGATATCGACCGCGCATTGCTATGCCCCGCGGGCCGTTGCCATGCAGTGGTGCGTGGGACTTGACCAAACATTAACACAAGATTAGTTTCCTCACACTTTTTAAATTTCTGTTGAAGGAAGTTGGAGATATTTATGTCTCCAACTTCCTTCAATAGAACATTTCACATCTTGAGTGACTCTGCCACGCTTGACTTGCGTGACCTAATTTGCTCTTGTTCAGAAATTAAGTTTTGCGAAAACAAACGATTGTAAGAAAAGATAACAAGGGAGTGATTGCACACCGGTTAATGTATCTGCCTGGTACAGAAGAAATCCTACCTTGGGCGGAAGTTTTATACCCAAAAAAACTTATGTAGGCTACGGCTCCTCTTAACAAAATTTCCCGTCTTAACAAAATTTGCCTATCTGTTAGTTGGTTTATGTTTTCTTTGGCCAAACGCATTCCTTAATTAGAGCAACAGCGGTAATTTTTTGTAAAATCAACGCAAGGAAGCAGTGAAATTTTGTAAGATCAACGCAAAAAATTGGACAAATATGTAAAAAATAAGCCTTGAAAAGTTTTTTCACAGCAAATTTCGTAGATATTTTTGCGTTGAAATGCGGTGTTTGCAGTAAAATTATGTAATTTCACCGCTGGAGTAAGCGATGAACTTACAAAAATTCACCACATTTCACCGCTTAAGTATGTATTTCACCGCCTAATATAGCAGGTATATAGCAGGTTATGTATACCAGGTTAATATATTTTCGCAGTGAATTGATGTGAACTTTTGTAAGTTCACAGCTTACTCTAGCAGTGAAATTACATGATTTCACCGAATTCACCGCTTTTCACCGCTAAATTACGTACGAGATTTGCGGTAAAAAAAACAACTTTTCACCGCTTATCATGCATGTTTTCCAATTTATCCTCGACCCGGGGCAGTATATTTTTTTACCAAAATTTTTTTTTCATCAAGACTAAGAGAATTGAAAAACATGAAAACGATTTTAAATTACAAATTAAAATTGATCATATTTTAAGTAATAATTAAAAACCTACGCGGATGAACAGTTTTGATACATTGTTCTGTACATTGCCATATAAATTCCTGTCGTTTCTGTATGACACTGCAAAATTTTGCAGGCACAAAAACGGTAACATGAACTTTTGTGAAATTTTTTAGAGAAAGATGCCAAGTGTTTTCAGTATGCTCCACTTGAGCACTTATTTGGAAAGCTTTTAGCTCTAGTTGCTTATGTACAAAGTTTTATCCATGCACGGTTGCTATTTGATATTAGTTTAGACCTCCGAGCAAAAACGACGGTTTTAGAAGTAGAAAGTAAAAAAATATGAGCAAAATTATTGAAAAGTTATTTTTAGCTCTTTCTCGATATTAATTGAACATATATAATTCAAAATTGTAACATACTTTTTGGACAGTGAAGAAATTTCTGTTGATTAATTCACATTCGCCGAGTTTTGGCATACTTTCTTGTTGTTAACAAGCTAAGTTTTTGATGATTGGTTAAGTTGGAAACTGAACATGCCAACCGCTTTTAGTTTGGTCTGCCGGACTGCGGTTAAAACACAGAAGATTAAAATTCATGTTATTTCTCTCAACAAAACCGATTCTCTCTTACGTTTGAAAAACGACGATACCCAATCTGTCTTACGTTTAAAAACGACTATACCAAATCTTTCTTATGTTAAAAACCGAACGAAAAAATCGTACGAAGTTTGGTTGTTTTTGGCTTGAAACAAACCGACGATGCGTGCGGTTTTTTATCTTTAAAAACCGAAGATTTTTCGACTAGATTTGGTTCATATTTGCGGTAACTGTTTTCCGTACAGTATTCTAAAAGTCCAACCGGCCTGACTCAAAAACAATTCTGAAGGAGTCGCAGCCTGTTTCAGAGACAGATTAGACCAAATAAAACGCTACGCAGAGAACACTCAAGACTTTCAGCGTTTGGGATATCTCAGCAGAGAAAATTCTTGACTTAATTTCTGGCAAAGTCACAAGACTTAATTTCTGGCAAATGGGTTTTCTTGGCTTTTTAGGCCTTTCCAAAAATTTATTTTGTCCAAAAAGGATTTAAATTTTGTTGTACAATTTAATTCAAGTTGTCGGTGTCTTTTGATATCAAACAAAGAGGTAAAATCTGGGCATACAGAGTTTCATAATCTCGCTTTATTTTATTTTTAACAAATAATTCTCATGTGAGTGAACAAAGTACTGCCAGAGCGCGAAAGTATCATTCGGCATCTAGACGATCGTTAACCAAACAGGTCCATGTCTTGGCGCTCTATGAAGAAAAAATCGATTCAGGACCTGATGTTACCTAGGCAGAAAAATTCCAAAATTTGGGATATCTCTCAGCAGAGAAAAATCTTGACCTGCAATTTTTTTCTGAGTTGAGCCTTAGAGTTGGAAAGGCCTGCTTTTGGAAAGGCCTAATAAATTTTTGGAAAGGCCTAATAAGCCAAGAAAACCCATTTGCCGAAAATTAAGTCTTCTGACTTTGCCAGAAATTAAGTCGAGAATTTTCTCTGCTGAGATATCCCAAACGCTGAAAGTCTTTAGTGTTCTCCTTTTTGGACAAAATTTAATTCAAAAAGTGGGTTTTCTTGGCTTATTAGGCCTTTCCAAAAATTTATTTTGTCCAAAAAGGATTTAAATTTTGTTGTACAATTTAATTCAAGTTGTCGGTGTCTTTTGATATCAAACAAAGCGGTAAAATCTGGGCATACAGAGTTTCATAATCTCGCTTTATTTTATTTTTAACAAATAATTCTCATGTGAGTGAACAAAGTACTGCCAGAGCGCGAAAGTATCATTCGGCATCTAGACGATCGTTAACCAAACAGGTCCATGTCTTGGCGCTCTATGAAGAAAAAATCGATTCAAGACCTGATGTTACCTAGGCAGAAAAATTCCAAAATTTGGGATATCTCTCAGCAGAGAAAATTCTTGACCTGCAATTTTCTTCTGAGTTGAGCCTTAAAGTGGTGCATTTTTCTAGGTTCATGGGCAGATTCAAAGTGTGTTTAGAGTACTGGCATGTAAAAATAAAGCAACAGGTGCACCAAAATGACTTTAAAATTAGTATAAACTTTTATTAAACTAAATTGATGGTTCAATGTTGGGTACGATGATCAATCTGAAGTTGGGTACGAGGCCCAAACAGTCCGTAAAAACACAATTAATTTAATATTACCTGTCAATTAATGAACTTTCCTCAGAGAATACATAACAAAAATGTCAAATATTTAAAAACAAGCATATGCACACGCACTGAAAATTTGGGGAAAGCCCAGAAGTCTTAGGGATGGCAAAAACATTTTTTTTATCTTTTTAAAAAATTTGAATTTTATCAAAGAAACTAAAGTAAAATCAATAAAATCTACGTTGAAGCGATAGACTTGATTTTCAGTACGATTCACCGTACAGCTCCTCAGCCAATTGATGTAAAAAAATGAAACCCGTTTTATCGTAATATGTATTACGTATTTTTGCATTGAGATATGGTTTACATTAAACAACGCCGTCACATGATTGAAAACACTTGAAAACACATTGAAAAAAATTCTCCCGAAATAAATCGAAACAAGGATGTTAGTCAGGGGTATTGTGGTTCACAAGGCGCTAGTGAAAATGGCAGACGTACCAAAAAATAGAAATTTTATTTCTGGCCAATCACAATCAAAAAAATGGGAATAATGTTTTCTGATTGGCTGATTGCTCAACAAATTCTCCATGTTTTAAAATAGGATATGCGCTTTAACGTTAAATAGTTCAGAAATTGCGATAAGCCGAAAAGGCAAAATTATAATTTTTTGGGGAAACTGGTCTCAAGTTCGGTTGTGATAGATTCATATCAAGTCCCACGGGCCGCTGAGGCATGGCCATGGCCCGCGAGGCATGGCCAGATGCGGTAAAAAATTATAATTTAGCATTAGGCTATGTCCAATTTAGGCTAATTGAACGCATAAAGGTACAGTGTTTTAAATTTCTCAACCAATCACATTCGTTGAAATTTCTCCTTTTTGATACGTCTATTTGTTAAGACGTCACCGGTTCACAATATCACAATAACCAGGCGCTAGTGAAAATGGCAGACGTAGCAAATTATAGAAATTTTACTGCTGGCCAATCACAATTGAGAAAATCGGAATATTGTTTTCTGATTGGCTGATTGCTCAACATATTCTCTACGTTTTAAAATAGGATATGCGCGTTAACATAAAATTGCTCAGAAATCGCGATAAGCCGAAATAGAATAATTATACTTTTTCTGGGGAAGCTGATCTCACGTTCGGTTGTGATAGATTCATATCAAGTCCCACAGGCCGCTGAGGCATGGCCATGGCCCACGAGGCATGGCCAGCTGCGGCAAATATTATAATCAAGCATTAGGCTATGTCCAATGTAGGCTCATTGAATGCATAAAGGTACAGTGTTTTAAATTTCTCAACCAATGACATTCGTTGAAATTTCTACATTTTGGTACGTTTATTTGTTAAGACGTCACCCATTAACCAACCTACATTATTTTATAAACATTAACTCTACTCTTATTTAGAAAGCGTGAGTCGATGTTCTTTAAGTTTCACACATCTAAAATAGGTACACTTTAGTCGATTCTTAATTTAAAGCCTATGCTGACAGAAGGCTGAGACAAGGACTCATCTTTTTCTAGAAATAGTTGCAGGGCTTGATAGTTTATTAGGCCTTTCCGAACATTCATACTATTCAAAAAGGATATCTGAGTACATTTTAATTCAAGTGGTCGGTGTCTTTTGATTACATGGAGTAGTTCTAATTAATCAATTTTCATATATCAAACAAAGCAGTAAAAGCTGGGCTCTTAATCACGAAGTTTCAAATCTCACTTTATTCTAATTTTAACAAATAATTCCCACGCGTGACAAAATTTTGCCAGAGAGCGAAAGTGTTATTTAGCATTTAGATAATCGTTAGCGTTCACTGCGTTTCAGTAAAAGCTATTATGCTCACGCTTTTATCAAACAGTTTTAATCGAGTTTTGCCAACAAAAT